>NW_023417106.1:0-7982 GCF_002922805.2 Oryzias melastigma | reverse complement strand
TTTCGCTTTTCTTTTTGAGGGTCGTCTTAATTTCTGGTTGAACAATCATATAAGTGACAGACCATCTCAACTTCCAGTAAAGTATGACCACAATTAATGCAGACTTCCCAAACAGACTATGTTGTGATGTAAATTTTATAAGTTGGAATGTAAAATCTTTGAATACACCAGTCAAACGAAAAAAAGTAATGACTGTAACCAAGTTACAGGCAGGAATTGTTTTTCTTCAGGAGACTCATCTTCGAAATTCTGATCACTTTCGGCACAGAGGAGGGTGGATTGGACAAGCATTCCACTCCAAATGTAGAGGTGTAGCTATCCTTATTAATAAAAATATCCCATTTGTAATGTCAAAGGTTGAAACCGACTCCTCAGGGCGTTACTTGATTATCACAGGCCAATTACACAATACACCAGTCGTTCTTGTTAATGTCTATGCACCACACTGGGATGACAGCTCTTTCTTCCAAACTTTTTTGCCAAAATCGCAAATATGAACACTCATCACTTAATTTTTGGAGGAGATATGAACTGTGTACTGTCATCTACTTTAGATCGTAGTTCATCACGACCTGCACCCCTATCTAGTTCGGCTTCTCTGCTGCAATGGTTTCTTAATACAAATGGCATTGTTGATACATGGCGGTTTTTAAACCCCAAATCTAAAAACTATTCTTTTTTTCCCCCCGTCCATGGGACATACTCACGCATTGATTATTTGTTTTTGGTTAAACGGCTTCTCTCACTGATTAAGAAATGTGAAAATAAAACAATAGTTATTTCAGACCATGCCCCTTTGCTGCTCACGCTAAACATACAGTCTCATACAACAATTACCGTCCCTGGCGACTTAATAATGCACTACTTTCTGATGAAAACTTCACTAAATTTATCTCCTCAGAAATATCCAAACCAAACCCCAGAAATGTCCATTTCAACTGTGTGGGAATCATTGAAAGCATACCTTAGGGGACAAATTATATAATACAGTGCACAACAACAAAAACATCACAATTTGAAATTAGAAAAATTAACAAATGAAATACTTGGAGTGGAAGCAGCACTCACAGTTACTCCATCTAATATGTTCAAATTAAGATTAAACCTTCAAACAGAATTCAATCTGCTGTCAACCAGACATGTTGAAAACCTCATTAATAAGACGCAAAGTAAAATATATGAACATGGTGAAAAAGCAGGAAAACTTTTAGCCCAACAACTCCATCAAAAAACTGTTAGCAGATCTATTATTGAAATAAATGATCACTTGGGTGCTAAACACAGAGATCATTTAGAAATAAACTCATGCTTTCAAAAATACTATTCAACATTATATAAAACAGAATCTCACAGTGATAAATCTTTATTTGATTATTATCTTTAGATGCTGATAAAACCTTTGATCGGGTGGAGTGGGACTATATGTTTTACACACTAAAGCAATTTGGTTTCGGTGAAAAATTTATATCGTGGATTAAAGTTTTATATTCTTCACCTCTAGCAGCTGTTTGTACCAGCAACAACCTCTCTCCTTACTTCGGCCTTTAACGCGGCACTCGTCAAGGTTGTCCTCTCTTACCTCTCTTATTTGCTATGGTGATTGAGCCACTGGCTACAGCAATACGCAATGAAATCAATATAATAGGAATACAAAGATATGATACTGTGAATAAAGTATCTCTTTACGCAGATTATATGCTATTTTTTTTGTCCAATCCGTTAAAAAGCTTACCACTTTCTTTAAATCTTCTTGAAAATTTTGGTAAAATATCAGGATACAAAGTTAATCTTCACAAAAGTGAAATTATGCCAGTGAATTTAGAGGCTAAAAAAATTGACTATGATCTGTTTCCATTTAAAATTAGTTCACAAAAATTTAAATACTTAGGAATTTGGATTACACAGTCCTTTAATGTCATGGTTCAACCTGCTTCGTCTCTTTCCAACCACCAGAGGGAGCGCTCGCCTGAGTTCTAACCTCATCCACCTGTCTTCACCTGGACATTTATCCTCAGCTGTTTCCCATTTGCTCATCAGCCCACCTGTATTTAGTTGTGCCGCTCTCCTGAACTCACTGTGAAGTCTTGATCTTTCTGCATCCTGTCTAAGCGTTCTCTCCTGGCCTGTTTCTCTGTGTCCTGACCTTTGCCTGCCTCCTTGACTATTCTGACCGTCCCTGTGTTTGACCCAAGCCTGTTTTTTGACCACGCCTTGTCTGATCCTGTGTCTGAATTAAATCCTTGATTCCGTATGGATCCACACGCCTCTGCCTCTTCGTCACATTTAAAGATATTTTTAAAGCCAACTACTAGCTCAGAAGACTTGAAGACCTATTGATTGAAGGCACATTGGCATCTTTTGAGCAACTTGTAATGAAATACAATACCCCCCGCTCTGATTTCTTTAGATACCTTCAACTTCGAAGCTTTATCTCAACTTCATTTACTCATTTCCCATCCCGCCCACCTGACTCACTCCTAGATGTCATCTTGAAATTCAAAATAAGTTTCAGGGGAACTATTGGGAATATTTACCATTTACTAAACACATACATTGCAAAACAAAAAACACCTCTAACATTGCTAAAAACCCAATGGGAAGAAGATTTGGGCTTAAATATCACTGAGGAGATATGGGAAAAAGCTTTAGATAGAATATACCAGTGGCGGGCCGTCAGGGCCTGCAAGGCCTTCTCTTCTGGCCTAAAAATATCTGAATCACAGACTGATATTAATTATTATTTATTTCCGTGAATACGTATTCTATAATTCCAAATGCTCTGTCTTCGTCCTTTCATTGCTGTCTCCCTGGTTGCGCTGCTTCCAGACGTGTATTTTCCTATTTAAGCATTAACCAATCACATTGCAGCACCATTTGTTGCTAGGGTCAAAGAAATCTGCCCGGAGGCCTTCACAATCAGTTCTGCGGGCCCTGTAGCATAAAATAATTGTCGACCAAACTGTTGCTTCAACCAATCAGATCTGGAGGAGACCACGTGCTAGGCCAGCTAGAAGGCCCACGGAAACGTCAGGATTTTCACGAGCTTTGATTGGACAGCTCGCAGCTCGCTCTGGTTCTGCTGACGGACACAGGTGCCGAGGAGCGGCGTGTCAGGTTTGAAGATGTTACCAGTGGAAAGCGTCTCATCGTCTGATTTTTGGTGGAAAATGAATGTCTGGGTAAAGTTGTGGCACAGTTTTGTCTGGCACGGGTAAAGGAGTTCCGTGACTCCGTTGAGCGGGAGTGAAGCTGATACGAGGAAATCTACGAGGCCCCTGAACGCACCGCGGGCGCGTGCAGCGCAAAATCCTCGCGCGCACTACCGACAATATTATTTTCCAGACACAGACCAGATTTCAAGATCACAAAAACTGATGTTTGTCTCCCTCCTGGACCACAAGAGGCTTCAGGAATACCAGAACATTTCCCGCATGCAGCCTTTTCCAGCTTATCACAGCCACGGAACACTTTCTATCTGCGAAACGCATGGATTCTGCACGACAGAGTGATTGAAATCTTGAGGAAAGAAAGGATGGATTTTGTGTTTAAATAATCTGGATTTTTGGTGAGTAAAATTTTACTATATCCCTACATAATATTGAAATTTTATCAGGTTATTTTTTATGCTTTTGGTGTGTGTGTGGCAGCTGTACCTGCACTAGAAGTTTTATTGCCATAAAATAGTTATTGAGGGTTGGATTGATTCAGATGGAGCACTACTGAAGGCCTAGGTGTGAAATGCACGGCCCGCCACTGGAATATACTCTTCCTCAATCTGCTCACGTCATATGATTACTCAGTTTAAGATTGTACATAGACTCCACTGGTCTAAAGCAAAACTTAAAAATGTCATTCCAAATATTAATACTATTTGTGACAGATGTAAACAAGGAACAGCCACCATCTCGCGTATGTTTTGGTTCTGCGTAAAAATACAAAACTTTTGGCAGTCAATATTTAAAGTATTTTCAGACATCCTACAAAGGCCTATATAGCCTTCTGTAATCCCTGCAATATTTGGTGTAATCCCACAAGATCTTAATCTCAATAAGAAAACACAAACTATAATAATCTTTGGAACGTTGATTTCCAGGAGACTTGTTCTTCTCAAATGGAAAGAACAATTTCATCCAACTGTTAAGATGTGGATGAATGATATGTTACATTTTTTGGTTTTGGAGAAAATTTGTTTTTCTACAAGAGGTTGTACACAAGATTTTTATACCACTTGGAACCCCTTTATAAGTTATATGAAGAACCTAGATGCCACTGCTGTTCGGATGCTTAAAGATTGACCCTGTACTTTTGGAAATGTGCAATTAAGAGGTTTACTCATTTTATTTTATTTATTTGAAAATATGTAATTTACAAACTATTCGCAATTTGAATGAGTGGTACAGTAATGGGAGGGAGGGAAGGGTGTGTGTGAGTGGGGAGGGGGGTATATTGTCAGTTTTGTACACTTTGTCAAACATGTATCTTTGTACCTTCTGTTTGAAAGAAAAATACCGATAAAAAGACTTGGTGTAAAAAAAAATTCTTCACGGACCCATTGATGAAGTCTGCTCCCATTGGCTACTCGTCATCTGTCAATCAAATGCCCCACACGTTCGACGTCAGACCCACAAACGGTTATTGAGCCATCTGATTGGTCAATTTATAACTCTAATAACTTGTGATAATGGAAAAAAATCTTTAAAAAAATTAGAATTAGAAAAAAGAAGTTAATCAGAAGCAGCAGAGGAAGAATGATTATTCAGACATATAAAATGACTGAGAAATAACTGTCTGTTTCTCAATGGAAGTCAATGGGACTTTGGCCTTTTTGTAACCCAGTGGTACTTCCTATATGGAACACGGAAGTAGGGGGGCTTGCTCAGTCCAGTTCTTATATACAGTCAATGGTCCAACTGCCTTACACTGGCTGTGTGAGGCGTCAGCCTGAGAGTCCGCCTCAGTTTCCAACCGCGTTCTTTTAACACCCCGTAGCCACAAGATCATCATTGGGGTTTCATTTCATTTCTTTTGCTTATTACATCGTAACGATCACTCCTCCTCTCTAGAGGGGACGTCACAACACCCTTCTATAGGCGTGGGTGCATTCAATGTTATAATTTGTTTTTTTGTTTATCCCTCAAAGAAATTAAATAAAAAACAATGTTAATGATTCATACAGAAAGTCGTTTAAGTAATCCCATGTTATTTATATTCATATGAGAAGGTGCTTCACAAATCCAATCAACCCAATAACAACAAGCCCCCAACATTCCAGACACACAAAATACAAATAAATATTATCCCCTTGGTCCAAACCCCAAGTCCCACAGTTATGACAGCGCGAGGAAAGAGAAAATAAAAAATAAAGTCTGTCCAGCTCATGTGACCATGGGAAAGCCGCTTCGTCCGCTTTCCGAAACGCGTTCCACGAGGAAAATGATGATTGGGAAAAAAATGAAGAAGATAATCCAACTCAGGGAAAAAAACCTCTCAAAAAATATTTTGATGGTACAATCCACAAAGAGACGGCAAACTTCCTCCACACCGTAATCATCCGCTCCGTGCTGCTGGCGGCTCTGCCGGCATCTGCTGAGCCACGCCCCCTTCCTACGCACCTGTCTCCATTCAAGAAAATCTGGAGTCCTTTCACTCACTCGGCCACAGTCCCGCTCGTCTAATAGGGTGTCTTACAAAACTAAAACAACTCATGACCTCATAACGTGGATAAAACCCAGCTCAAAACAACTCGGTTAACACGAGAATCATGGTTACAACTGGGTTTCAATGGCAACCATTACATCCCCCCCCCCCAGACAGCGGCTTATCGGGACCATAAAAGGGTTCCAGGTTTACCACATTTACAACATCCAGCTTCATTTTGTCAGTCAACCCACGAACTTGGTAATTGACGGGACTTAACTTCTTCTCCACTCTTACAGGCCCTACCCATTTGGGCGCAAACTTAGCAGAGAACTTAGTGGAGGCTTTAGACTGAGGGTGTGACTGTACCTAGACCAGATTCCCGACCGCAAACTGTACATCTTTGCGGCGGGCATTGTAATACCTGGCTTGTCTAGCTTTAGCCACCCCCACATGCCTTTCCACCTCTTTTACAAATTGTGTATGGTGTGTAGTGTCGGGTATGCCGATGTGTCAGGAGTAGGTGTCTTATAAATAAGGCGTTCTAAGGGTCCTAGGATACCACGTCCAAGAGCCAACGCAGCAGGGGTCACACCAGTGGTTTCGTGCACTGCTGTATTGATGGCGAGACGGAATTCAGGCAACCACCGGTCCCAGTCTTGATGGTGCTCCTCCACATAAGACTCCAGCATGGTCTTTAAAGTCCTGTTCACCTGTTCTGTTAGATTTGTCTGTGGGTGATATGCAGTGGTGAGTTTTTGAGTTACGCCCCAAGAGATACATAACTGGGTTAAGAGTTGACTGGTGAATTGTGGGCCGCGGTCAGAAACCAGGTAAGTTGGCACACCCAGCGTGTGAATATTTCATCCTTAAGGATGCGGCATACTTTTGGTGTCTTAGCATCCTTAAGTGCGAACAGTTCCACCCATTTACTGTAATAGTCCACGACCAACATCAATACTGAGTTCTGGGTTTTGCTGGATGGAAAAGGACCCATAAAATCCACACCAAGCATTTCACCAGGTGCCTTGATGTCCGTCGTTTGAAGCAGTCCAGCAGGCTTTTCGTTGGATGACTTGAACTGCTGGCATTTTTTGCAAAAACGCACGTGCCTCCAGACGTCCTTCCTTATGTCTGGCCGCCAGGCCACAGTCAAGATTTTTAGAAGTGTTTTCATCCGACCCAAATGACCTCCAAATGGACTGTCATGATAGTAAGCCAGGAATTCTGGAACGAGGGCTGCTGGAACGACCATCTGGTAATTGTATCCACTGTATTTGGATGGCACGCCCCTGTAAAGCACACCCTGTTGGAGTCTATAATGGATACGGCCCTGAGCAGGTTCACTGATGGTGAGTAGTTGTCGGCACAAAGGATCTTTTTCTTGAGCTTTCTCCACTTCCTGCAATGATGTTGGGAGGTCTGACCAGTAGGCCTTTGCTGAAGTGAGGGCCACAAAACTTTCTGCTGATGACTGGTGTAAGCGCCATTTATGCAATATATTTTTTGTTATTGCCAGTAANTATTTTTTGTAAATATTGCTTTTTTGTCTGTATATGCCTGATGCTACAACAGCCTAATTTCCCAACCTGGGATGAATAAAGTATTGCTATTCTATTCTATTCTAAAGGAGAAAGCCTGAAGCTGCAGTGTCCACCTGGTCAGTCGAGATGTTGTCTTTGGGCAGTTGAAGGCCCAAGCTAGAGCACTGTGATCCGTGTAGACATCAAAAGTGTCTCCCTCGAGGTAGTGTCTCCACTTCTCCACAGCCCATACCGCTGCCAGACACTCTTTTTCAGATGTGGAATAGCGGAGTTCTGGTCCACGGAGAGCTCTTGAGGCATAAGCGATGACACACTCCTTGCCATCCACGGATTGTGTCAGGACCCAAACCGACGCCACTCGCATCACAGCTGATCTGAGACCCTAGGTGTAGTTGTGGTTGTGCAAGTACGGGTGGTGAACGTAGCAGATCCTTAAGGTGTTGAAAAGACGTCTGACACTCAACGGACCACACCCAAGGGACGTCTTTCTTCTTGAGATTATTGAGGGGTGCTGCAATGTCAGCCAGCCGAGGTATGAATTTATGGTACCAACCTACCAGCCCCAAAAACCTCTGGAGACTTTTGAGGTCAGTGGGAACTGGATAAGTTGTGATGGCATAATTGTTTTTTCAAAAACCCAAGAACAACATCTGAAGGACCTTAATGCAGTTTTTCAAAAGCTCCACCACGCTCATCTAACCCTCAATGTCAAGAAATGCCATTTCTTCAAGACTGAACTCACCTTCCTGGGTCATGTAGTGTCTGCACGGGGTGTTGAAGTGGATCAAGACAAAGTCCACA
>NW_023417105.1:24072-26885 GCF_002922805.2 Oryzias melastigma | reverse complement strand
TAGGTTGCCCAGGTAGATAACAGTAAAGTCATTTGGTAAACCTAATCTGTTCATATTATTTATTGTTCTAATCACCTCTGACCAATAGGGTCTGATGCCTAACAAAAGCCCAAGTGCAAGAAGGGCATTTTAAATTCAAAACTTCAATCAACGTTCAGTAAAATAAAATAAAAAACATCAAAAACAACATTTTAACACTTTCATGTTCATTTTTTGTCAGGACCAAATCTTTTCCACCTCTGCTGAACTGCAGTAATAAATGAAATAGAGATTTATCATTTCCAATTAACTTTTGTTTTTTAAAACCTTAAAGACTGAGCAAAGCGGGATACACTGTGGATAGTTTGACAGTCTGTTACTGTCGCCGCGTTCTCTGGCTGCAGCTCGATGCAGCGACGTGTCCAGCAGAGCTTACGCCATGAAGATATCGGCAGACAGACCGCTATGCTGGGGCTGGATCACGCTTAAACCTCCAGAACATTTAAAACGTCCCCCGGTGCGCTTGCTGTTCGGAACGTCAGGGGTCCGCATCGCCGGACGCGAGCCGGTACCACCAGACGTGGTACTGGACCACGCGAACCGGAGCCGGGTTAGGGTGCAGGAGCTCTCCAGGTCCTAGCGCCGGCCGGTTTTAGCTCGCAGCTCGGAGGTTGGAGAGCCGCCCGTGATCTAGTGAGAGCAGCCGGTGAGTTAAAGGGGGGACGCGCGCGCGCGCGGTATGGAAAGGCACGTATGAGAAAGTCCGCGATTAATACGGCAAAAAAATTGTCGACGTCAAGCACATGTCAGATTAATGCGTTTTTAACGCGACAAATCTGACAGCCCTAATGAATAATGTTATATCCTGAGTGGATTTGAGTTGACTGTGAGTGCCGTTAATTAGCAGGAGAAAGTCTAGAAGTTGATTGTTTAGTCGGGGAGGGGAAAGCAGAGCTACATGCCACGTAAGAGTGAGTGTAGGAATTTCTTTCCACCAGCAGGGGGCACTAAAGGTTAATATACTTTGGTTTATTCCCAAATCTGAGGAGAATAGTTGTTTTTAAATGCCTTCACTCTAGTAAATGTTTAGTTATTTGTATTCTTATCTGATTTATTTTACATATTATATTACATATTATTTACATTTATTATTATTTCAGAAACTGTGAACACCTTGAGTTCCTAATAAATGGTTGTGGCTGAAGAACACATCGCCTTTCTTCTTCTTCCTGTGCTCTGACCGGCACCGCATCTTGTCCTCTGCCAAACCTAAACGAACTGGTGCTATTCCCACCTCCCCAACACATGGTCCTTCGAGCCGGATGGCAGACTTTAAGATGCAGTCAGTTGAAGAGGATTATTCTGCCGTGAGACCTAGGCGCCACATCCGTTGACCCACCAGATTTCAAGATTATGAGGTAGACTACCAGAGTGATTATCCCCAAGACCTACAACCCTGGAAATCACCCTACCTACCCTCAGAACAACCTGCATTCCCACCTCAGGAGAGTTCAGCCTACATCAGCCCCTTTAATGCAGCTCAGCCTCACTTTCATGGCCGTTTTGGGAATGCTGCTCAATACGAGACCCCTCAGCTAGCCCCAGGACGCCCTCAGAGTAAGAACGTAGCCGCTGATGTTACACCTAGAGCTCCTACCCCCTACCAATGGAGTTCTAGCAGAGATCCTGTCTATTATCCAGATATAAGGGCAATTCAAGATGAGAACACTAAACTGTTGCAGTCTCAAGAAACCATCCAGTCCACCCTAAAGGAGCTACATGAAGCTCAAAACGAGATGAAAGAACTAATTCGGGTAGCTCGCTCATTGAGAGAGGATATGGAGCAGAGCACCAGCTCACCATCAAGCCAGAGCAAACACCAAACCTATGGGGCTGGTAGGACATGTGATCATGCTGTAGCATCGCGAGACTGACAGGTGTGTGGGTGAGTAAACCTGGCGGCGCGTGAGTAGCTAAACAAACATTTCCAGCTTTTTTCATCATACCGCCATACAAACATTCCGAAAATTAACACATATTTGGAAGAGATTCATACGTTTTTGACAGCCTGGAGGACTTGGAGAAGTACATCGACGACTGCTTCGACATCGTAGTCATGAAGAAGGGCTCCTCCACCACCACGCCTTCCACCAAGCGGATCCGTCCTGAAGATTCACCCGGGGCCATTTCCTCTCCAGGCAGCGGAATCAGCGATGTATTAGATTCCATAGATAAGAAGCTCTCCTGCCTTGATGCCCGCCTCAACCTGCTGGAGATCCTCCACCAAGAGTTCCAGGGCCTGCGGGAGTCTCTGGAGTTCAGCCAGCAGCAGGTGCAGGAATTAGCCGCGGAGAACCAGAGCCTCAGGGAGTCCGTGAAGGTGCTAACCTCCGACACCACCCGGCTCTCTGAGGAGAACCGAGCCATGAAGGAAACCCTCCTGGATCTTCAGGCGCGGAGCATGAGGGACAACCTGGTCATTTCGGGGATCCCGGAGGAGGTGGGGGAAGACCCGGAGGCCACGGTGAAGACCTTCATGGAGGCCCAGCTGAAGATCCCGAAGGAGGAGGTTCAGAAGATCACCTTCGACAGAGTCCACCGGCTCGGAGGGAAGAAGCCTGGAAGCCAGCGTCCGCGTCCGATCGTAGCTAAGTTTCAGTTTTATAAGCAGAAAGCTTCAGTTAAACGCCGAGGACCGGAGCTGAAGGGAACCCACTTCAGCGTAAACGACCAATTTCCGGCGGAGATTTTGCGCCGTAGGAAGCTGCTTTCTCCCCTGAGAAGACAACACCTGACCGCGGGGTCCCGCGCGGTGGTCGCCGTGGACAAGCTCT
>NW_023417105.1:16932-24030 GCF_002922805.2 Oryzias melastigma | reverse complement strand
AGCTGCGTGTTAGCTCTCTCTTCTCTGCTGAGATGAGGTAGTGGTCAAAAAACAGCATGTCTGTCAGGGCTGCACGGTGGCGCAGTGGTTAGCGCTCTCGCCTCACAGCGAGAAGGCCCCGGTTCGAATCCCGGCTGGGACCTTTCTGTGTGGAGTTTGCATGTTCTCCCCGTGCATGCGTGGGTTTTCACCGGGGACTCCGGCTTCCTCCCACCATCCAAAAACATGCTTCATAGGTTAATTGGTGACTCTAAATTGTCCCTAGGTGTGGATGTGTGAGTGAATGGGTGTTGTGTGATTGAGGCCCTGCGACAGACTGGCGACCTGTCCAGGGTGTACCCCGCCTTCGCCCTTCAGTAGCCGGGATAGGCTCCGGCAACCCCGCGACCCCGACAGGGACACAGCGGTCAAGAAAATGGATGGATGGATGTCTGTCAGTCCTATTTGTTAGATGAAATGATGCATCTGTAAAAAGTCTGTCCACGTTGCTGCTCAGCATGACATCTGTAGAGAACAGGCCCTCTCCAGATGAAGAAACCTCGGTAACAGACCCCAGCTCCTGCTCATACATGCTCCCAGCTTCCTCAGAACTGGACCCCAGCGAAGAGAAACCCACCAGCTGCTGAGCTCAGCATAGAGAGGAGGTTACACTGAAGTGTTAGGGAAACTCGGATCTAAATACATTCTTATAAAGGCGTCCTGTAGCTGTTTGGTATTCCTCTGCCTGAAAAGCTCAAATCTTTTGTTATTAGTATGTGGCCGACCACAGAACCTGCAGCCCCTTCCTACCATCACTGGACGTGTCTGATGACGTGCAGACATGTACAGTCATGCACATGTGCAGCACCACACTCTAAAATCACAGATCTTTATAGATGTAAATCACAATCATTCATCAATGTTATTGTGAAAGACAAACTGCAGCAGTTTACCTGACAGCGCAGCTCGTCATGCAGCTCTTAACTCTGACTGATGCAGCTGAAGGATGGTCTGTCTGCAAATACCCGCCCAGAAATAACTGCTTTATGACGTAAAACTAATGTCATGTAACAGTCTTCCACACTGGTCTGTGGATGACGTGACTACACTCCAAGTCACGTGTCTTTACACGTCGTTTCCTCCACAGCAGCTGCTTCAAACAGAACCTTCTCACAGACATTTCTGAAAACGTGTTCAGACCCAGTAGGTGTAGTGGTGGTTGATTTTTCTCTGAAAGCGCGTCATCAAATTCTTCCTGATGTTTCATCACTTAACTCCCTAGCTTCATCTGAAACATCCACTGTAACAGCTCTCAGAGGAACGTTATATCTCAGATTAAAACAAAAAAAGGACTAATAGAAACGTTCACAATCTGTTTGCTCCATTTTCAATTCAATAAGTAAATGTGAAAATTAAAAAACATTAAAGCGTGTTTGCTATTTTCATTGATGATGTCAATTTGAAAAAGGATGCAGGAATGATTCATGGCTTCTTATGATTGGCTGAGAGTAAACATGCTTGTTAACAGATGAATGTGATTGACAGATTCATGAGCTAAATATGACAGTTATTGATCTGACGCGTTAGAAGACTCAATAATCACCTCACACATTTCTCGCACCCATTCAGACAGATTCACAGATGAGAGATGTGCTGGACAGAAGCTGCGGCGGTGGCGCCTATGGTCAGACTGGGCCTTGGATTAGATGATCCCCCTAATACCGTTTCCACACAGCAGAACCAAGCCCGGCTGTTTCCTCAGAGCCCGACTGTTTCCTCAGAGCCCGGCTGTTTCCTCAGAGCCCGGCTGTTTCCTCAGAGCCAGACTGTTTCCATAGAGCCCGACTGTTTCGAGCTGCTAAGCATAATGATTTTGTTAATATGTATTACTTGCGCTCAGGTGTCCTGCTGTGAGATCAGTGAAATAAAACTCGGTCTAAAATATACGTTACCTTTTTTTTAGGGCTGTCAGATTTGTCGCGTTATAAACGCATTAATCTGAAATGTGCGTGACGGCGACAATTTTTTTGACGCATTCTCATACGTGCCTTTCCACACCGCGCGCTCGGGCGTCCCTCATCCCCCTCTAACTCACCGGCTGCTCTCACTAGATCACGGGCGGGTCTCCAACCACTGAGCTGCTAGCTAGAACCGACCCGGCGCCAGGACGCGGAGAGCTCCTGCACCCTAACCCGGCTCCGGTTCATGTCCAGTACCACGTCTGGCTGTACCTGCTCCGGTTCGGCGCCGCGTCCCGAGAGCTGCGGACCCCCGACGTTCGGAACAGCAAGCGCACCGGGGGACGTTTTACATGTAGTTTAAACACGCCAGTTATTTGTAGATGAAAAAATAAATCTCAGCTTTGAGTGTGTGGCCTGTCCCTCTTTCACCGCGTGAAAATATGCAAAATATCCCAAAGTTCTGGAGGTTTAAGCGTGATCCAGCCCCAGCATAGCTGTGTGTCTGCCGGTATATTCATGGTTGAGCTCCACTGGACACGTCGCTGCATCGAGCTGCAGCCATAGAACGCGGCGGCAGTAACAGACTGTCAAACTATCCACAGAGTATCCCGCTTTTCTCAGTATTTAATGTTTTAAAAAACAAAAGTTAATTGGAAATGATAAATCTCTATTTCATTTATTACTGTAGTTCAGCAGAGGAGGAAAAGATTTGGTCCTGACAAAAAATGAACATGAAAGTGTTATGGAAATTTTATTTTTGATGTTTTTTATTTTGTTTTACTGAACGTTGATTGAAGTTTTGAATTTAAAATGCCCTTCACTTGGACTTGGGCTTTTGTTAGGCATTTTATGTTACAGCCTTTTATTAAGAAAGTTTATCTCAATACAGCCATCCATCCATCCATCCATTTTCTTGACCACTTTGTCCCTTTCGGGGTCACGGGGGTGCCGGAGTCTAACCTGGCTACTGAAGGGCGAAGGCGGGGTTCACCCTGGACAGGTCGCCAGTCTGTCACAGGGCTATCTCAATACAATGTTACAAAATAAAATATTTCTGATGAAAACTATTAATTTTGCCATTCTTGTTTTCATAATTAATGTAGAACTGCTAAATTCCACAAAGCACACATTTTTTTTCCTAAAAGAAAAGGCCACATATTAATTTGCGATTAATCGCAAGTTAACTATGGACAATGCGATTAAAAATTTTAATAGCCTGACAGCTCTACTTTCTTTACATCCTGTGATTGAGATTTTACTAGATTAAAGAGATATTATGGCATTTATTTGAAGTTTTTTGGCAAACCAATCTTCTATTTGAATGAATAAGGTGGAAGGCTGCAGCTCTCTGAAGAATGCTAACAGGGAGAGCTGCACCTCAGCTGCTATGCGGTGAAATTTAGCTCTCACGTTTCATTTTCCCACATTTCTAGATTATCGGAGGTGTGGTTAAACTGCAGTCTGTCACAGACTGAAGTTTCTAATGGAAGTTTTTTCTACTGTTTCAGAGGCAGAACAAAGATTATTTTTTAATTCTTTGCAATATTCATCGAGCCTCTAGCTGCAGCAATAAGACAGAATGAGAACATTAAAGGAGTTAAAACAAAACATGGCAATCATAAAATTAGTCTCTATGCGGATGACATATTACTTTTTTTAAATAAATCATGTTCTATAAGTGAAATGATAACAATTATTAACGAATTCTCCTCCATCTCAGAATATTCAATTAATTGGAATAAATCAGTTTTATTATCACTAAACAGTAACGCTGAGCAATCACTCTCAATACCGGTCAAATCAGGCAATATCAAATATCTAGGTGTTCACTTCTCTCCCAATCTATCAGAACTGGTGCAGCTAAAGTATACCCCATTACTGAAAAACATTCAAGACGATCTAACTCGCTGGGTCAACCTGCCCCTGTCGCTTATGGGCAAAGTAGCCACAATTAAAATGAACATTTTGCCCCAAGTTAATTATCTATTCTCCCTGATTCCCACACAACCTCCACTAAAATGGTTTAAAACATTCGACTCAGCCATAACCAGCTTTCTCTGGAAAAATAAACCAGCAAGAATCAGCCTTAAAACTCTAAAATCTGCAAAAAGATGTGGAGGGTTAGAATTACCAAACTTCAACAATTATTATAATGCTAACAGATTACAGTACATCTTAAAATGGTCAAGAAATAATCCAGAAAATAACTCATGGATGGACTTGGAACAGGAGTTATGTGGAAAGATCAAACTGTCAGATCTACCATTTATCAGCCAAACAATTACAAAAACATGATTCTTTCGAAAGTATTAACATAAGTACCACCTTAACAGCCTGGTGGGATTTTCTCANGTCAGATCTACCATTTATCAGCCAAACGATAAAAAAACATGATAGTTTCCAAAGTATTAACATAAGTACCACCCTAACAGCCTGGTGGGATTTTCTCAAAGTGTCCAAATCCTCTGTCATACCATGTAAAATGACACCCATCTGGAACAACTCAGACATCCTAATAAACAAAAAGATGTTACACTTCCCAGCTTGGCAAGCAGGGGGCGTAACACTACTAGAGCACCTAATTATTGATAGAAGATTTATAACACCCCAGGAACTACAAGATAAACATGGAATAAATCACTTCTTGGAATACCAGCAACTGAATTCTATAATTACTAAAAAAGTTAAATACAATGATAATGACTTAAAACTACCAGAACTAGTTATCTCTTTCTTTAAACTTTCAATGAATAAGATTTTCTCCAAAATATACAAACTCTTATGCAACCTAGATAATAACATTGTAGCATTGCCACAAAAGTATCCAGTGGACAAAATAAATAAAAAGAATGATATAAATTAAGTCCACAGGGGTTTGAAACTACTCATGCTCTAAAAGTAATAGAAACTTTTTTTTATAAATACTGTGCAGAATTTTTGTGTTGTATTGTGTGAATTCTGGAGGAAGTGGGCGGAGTCACCAGCAAGGAAATAAAAAGAGAAAAGTTTGGGGCGTCGGCGGCCCGTCAGATGGAGGAATAAGACAAAAGGCTGGGGAAGGCTACGAGGGACCCCAGAAAGAATTAAAAAGGATAACCTACCCACAAAAAGCTGGACTAAGGGAGGAAACCACAACCACATCCATTTTGGTGAGACCATTCCATTTTTTTTGGACTTCTGTTCCTAGTGGATCTATACTTTTTGGACACTGGAATTTTACATGAACACTGGAAGAGATACTAAAAAGCCTAAAGAGACTGAAAAGAATAAGAGGACATTTTTTTCATTTTGTTTTGGGGGGTAAATTTAAAGAATATGTGTTTATGTGTTTGAATAGTTTGTGTTGATTAAAAAGGGAAATTAGTTAAACCCTGATTTAGGTAAAGAGTGTATTTCATGCAACTTGTTACATATGGTGGCCAGTATGGGGAGCTAATTTCCTTCAATATAGGACTATTTACATAGTTTCATTTTTTTTGGTAAGAATAATGGCAACTTCAAAATGTCAGGAGGTAAATGAACTGACTGCACCTGTTGCTGTGCCAGGCACTAGTCATGTCTTAGATGACCTAAATTTTACTGCGGGTCCGTTTGTCACGCGAAGAGGTAACTCTGCTAGTGAAATAACTTCTTTGTTAAATTCTTTGTATTTAAATGAGAATGATGATAAAGAGGAAGACAGTACTGGTGAAAATGTTGATGATCCTGTACCTGTTGATCATGATGATGGTGATGCTGAAAATGTATATCCTGAGGAATGTGATGACAATGTTGAAACTGAAGATAATGAGTTGGATCCTAACGCACAAACGGATCATGAAAATATAGCTCAGGATGTTGCCAGCTTGAAAGAACAAATTACTAAATTAGAAGTTCACTTTAGAGACACACTGACCAGCTCCCTCAACAGAGAAAGCAGTTTCAGGGATTATGTTGATGCTAGTCTTGCTAAGCTAGAAGAGATGTTTATTTCTAACATAGAAAAACTGGAGAAGGATGTAGTTAATTGTATGTTGCGCAGAGATGAAAAATGGACAAAACAGCTTGAAAAATTCAGAACCACTAGCACTCCCATTGTACANCGGCCTTCAGCGGCCGAGCGTGTTTTCACTGAAAACACCAGCAGAAAACAGGAACGCCGCCTCTCCCGGGAGCGTTTCCATGCGGCTGGCCTCAGACGCTGCAGTCTGGGCGGCGGCGTTCGCCAGGAAATCAGACGCCGTTTCAGACGCCGTTTGTTTTTAGTTATTAATAAAAGTTGAAGGAATTATTTATTTAAATGAGCCAATCGGAGAGAGTTGTTCAGCACACCTCATTAACGCCGTCTTAGATACGGCGGGAGGCGTTCCTGCACTTACACCTGTCCCACACCGGGGGGTGGGGGGTCATCGACCTTCTGCTGGGATAAACTCAGATGACATCATCTTCGCAGGACTTTTCTATCCGGTTTGTCTGGGTTCTCTGAATCCCGGACAAACCCCCAACATGAAGGCTGAAAGCTGCTTCATCAACCGAGCAGCAAACATGGACACGAGCAGAGCCAGGAGAGGAGGAGAACTCATGATGTCATGGCTTTCATGGCTCCGCCCCCGTCTGACTCCTGTGGGAGCAGAACACAGCGACCGCTCGGCGCCGGCGTGGTGACGGTGACGTTCCACATGCGCTCATGCGACGACACGAAAGCTTCAGAGTCCGGAGGCGTGACGCTTTAGAGCGACAGCTTCATCTCTGACACGGAGGTTCTGTGCGGTTCTGCAGAACTTTGACCCGACTGCAGTGTGTTGGAAGAACCAACATCCAGACATCTGTGTGTCACGGGGATCAGAACCAATAGTAACAAAAAGAAATACTTCAGAAACACTTCGAATGTCCTGAATACGACTTACTTCTGAGGCGCTAAAACCAAAATCCGATCAGATCAGAGAACTCTGAAAACAAAGCCTGAAGGGGGACGGTTGACCAGCTGTGACTCCGCCCACAATGTTCCAAAAATATCTGATTGGATAAAAAATAGAAAGGAGCTTTACTGAAAATGAAACTTCACAGTTTGAATTTGAATTCCCCCCCACACATACACACAATTTTGTTATTAATAATTTTTTAATAATTTTTAAATATTTTTGAAATATTTTTGAAATAATTAAAAATAATTAAATTA
>NW_023417105.1:6463-16815 GCF_002922805.2 Oryzias melastigma | reverse complement strand
TCTGATTGCTTTCAGCAATCAGACAATTATAATGATAAAAACATCTTTGACTCCAGATTCTGCTGTAAAATGTGCGTCCTGCCTCTAGTGGTTCTTGGAGGAACTGCAGTATTTGGTACTCTGGTTTTCTTTGAGGGAGGGGGACATTGTTGCATCTCTCCTGTGATCATCTCATTGGTCTTCAGCAGAAGGGGGCGTGGCCACCAGGAGTCGTAACAGAATCGTGTTTTGACTAGTGGAGCGTCAGTCCTGTTCGGAAACAGAACCAGGAGGCTGACGACCACCCGGGACGNCTACTAAGAGCTATGACATTTTCCTGCTGGGTGACAGCTCTTTCTACTGTTGTCTGAACTGGAATGCAATGATTCTGCTGCAGCATTGTGTGACTTTCCTTCCTCTCCTTTTCCTTCATTCTCCTCGTCTGAACGTCTCTCCGAGCATATCAATAAGACTCCTCGGAGAGTGTCAGCAGGATGCCGCCCAAAGAGGAGGCACATACAAGAGCTCAGACTGAAGCAGAAAGATGCTGATAAAAGAGGCTCCGTTAAATATTTATCCAACAACATCAAGGAAGCTGTTGAATAATAGGTCATTTATAAAGCGACTCAAAGTGAATGTTGAGTTTGCCCTCTCTTGCTCAGGTGCAGAACATTTAATCGGGTCGGAGGAGTTTGCAGATCAAGGATCTACAGCGGATCCCCGTCAACTGCTTCTGCATGGAACTAACCAGGAACTTCAGTCCTTTAATCTTCCAATCTCTCAATCCTCTTGTGATGCAATGCGTGTGAAATGTAAAACAAGAAGGCCACTAATGAGTGGAGGAAAAAAAAAGCTGCCTGAAATCTTCATTTCTGTGTGAGCAATAGTGGCCCAGCCCTTTAGGTCAGTTGAGAAAGCGGCAAAGCCTCTTCCACCCTCTGATGGCTGCGCACCAGTCTTAAAAATGCACGTGGATAATCAGCACGCCACTTTGTCAAACTTTAGAGAGACTTCTTGGAGCTCGTTAAATTTCTCTCTCCGCTGAGACCAAAGACATCGTCTCTGTCAACTGCGAGGCCAAAAAGGAGGGAATGAGGAGCCTTTTCCCATCAGACGTTTATACAAACAGTTCAGATGCAACCGTCTGCGGTTTGATTTCAGCCCCGAGACAGATGAACCCAGAGATATCGAGGATGGAGACACCTCTTATCTAGTTGTTAAGTGAGCGTGACTTCTGCAGGGCATGAATGAAGGTAAAGCGGAACTATTTTTAAAGGAGTGACTCAGGAACCTGGAGACCCCCTAAAACTTCCAGATAACATTAACCTTTATTTCCCAGTTATAGGTGATTATAATTGGAATCTCAGTTTATTTTGCTGACTTGCCCTCATAAATAAAATGTTAAATTAAACCTCTCAAAGAGTTAAGTTACACAAACACATCATTAAGAAGTCTACATTTATCTCCTCAATCATTGTGGCTAAGACTGTTTATCTCTCAGTGGTCAGTCGGTTTATAGGTAATGTGTTAAATGAAATCTGACTTTTTTAATAAAAAAAAAACATTAACTGCTTAAATTGCTTTCTTTTTTACACCTAAATTGAACTCCATCTCCTTCAGACACAGGAACACATCTAAGGCTGAATTTAGCAAAATGTTTCCAAAATTAAAAAAGTCTTATTAAAAACTTAAAAAGTCCCACTCCAACTGTATAGTTTTCTATTAAAAATTGTCCCAGATGGTCTTTTAGTTACGATTATGCAATTTTTAGCCAAAATCAAAAAGTCTGTATCGTTTTTTAAGACATATATTCTGTAGGACCGCTGGTGGGAGGGTGACAGGGCATCTCTGCGAGAAATCAGGAGATGCCCTGTTAAGGCCTTCTCACCAATTTTAACCGCACCCCTTTAGTACACACACCTCTCACAACAAACATACACTCTAACAAGCAAACACGCAAGCATCACACAAGGAAGGTGGGACCTTCGACCTTCTGTCCCCTACCCCATCCCTGGCGGGGGGGGGGCGGGGAACCTCGGCCTGGTGGTCTAGTCTCTTGGGTGCCGGTCTCCTGGGCCCGGCGGTCTCCTCCCCAGGCCAGGAGTGGGATCCCCGAGATTTAGCAGGGGATCAATCTACATCGGAGCCGGGGGGTGTCCAGGTCTCGGTGGTGCGGAGTCCGGTCCCTGCTTTCGAGAACTAGTCCTCTCCTTAACTCCATCAGTGGGTGTGCCTGGTCGGGCCTTGTTTACATCACTCCTTGGGGCCTCTGTTTCTTTTGGGTTCCCCTCTGCTCGGCGGGGGTGGGCGGCCCCTGCCCTGCTTCTCCACTGGACCTTCGCGGTGGGGGCAGGCGGTTGTCTGGAGTATGGGGTGGGTTGCCCTTGGGGGGCCCTGGCTCGTACCTGGGGTGGGGCGGGGGGGTCCTCTGCGCCGCTGGGTGGTGATGGGCTGCTCCTCGGGGGTTGGGGGGCTCTCCGGGGGTGGGGTCCCGCGTTGGCCCTCCTGGCGGGGTGGGGGGGCTGCTCCTCTGGCTGGGCTGGGGCCTGCACTCTCCGTGTTCCTGTGCCTTCCTGCTCTTGGGTGTGGGGGGCCTCTGCGGCGGTCCCGCGTGCCCCGGTCTGGGTGCTCGGCGGGATTGCCCGGCGGGCGGTTTCTCTCCGCGGCTCCATGGCGGGTGCTGGGGGATCTTGGCTGCAGCTGCTGCCCCGGCGGGGGGTCTTGGCGTGGGGATGGCCGGGCGCTCTCCCCCTGAGTACATTCCATCACCATCCACCTCAGTGAAACATAAACACTCACCTGAGCACAGGTATCAGCTCACCTTAGCACTAACCGTTTGTGTGACAGAATGAAAGTCTTTATCTGAATGGGTTTGTATGATGGAGTGTGTGAGCTGCTGTTATAGTTGAATTGAGTACATGTGTAGTATATGTATAGTATATGTGAGTATGTTCAGTTTAAATGTGGAGACTATTTTGGCCAACAAGTGTGTGTGTAACTATAGAGTGTGTGTGTAGACAGGCCCCGCCCATTCTAGTTTATCACTTAGTCCTGGTTGTTTTATGATGTTGCTTCCCTCTGTTGCCATCTTCTTCTTCCTCTCCCCCCACCCCTCCCCCACCCTCTTCCTTTTTTCCGTCCGGTCCAACAACAAGGAAAAATAAATAAATAAATAAAATAAAACGTAATCAATATAACTAAAGTTTAGCATGAAATACAACAGGGGTTTATACTCAAAACAACATCCCTGTTGTGACAGTAAAATCTGCCCAACACAAGAAGCTCTCAGCCCGCATCTGTTGGCTCAGCTGTTGGACAGGACAAGTTAAAAAAAAAAAAAAAACAATTAGAAGCAATGTGTATCATGTTAAAAGTTGTTTTAATGAGCCTGCATTAACCCGACCACATTTGAATGAGTTGCTGTGTTTCATCGCTGCTCCACTTTCGTCTGCAGCTCTCTGTTTGCATAAAACGGTGGCTGTTTAAGTTCAGTTGTTCTGCTCCAGACACTGAGCATATTCAGACTAAAGAAAGTCAGAGCAAAAATGAGCTGTTTAATTGGAAACTAACCCAGACCACCTTGAAAGATGGGTGCAAGAGGGGTTCCTTGATTCAGACCAGGATCCGCTTGGTTTCCCCCAAAATTTGTTCTGAGATATCGGAACACTTTTTTTACGTGTGTCCATTCTGAGTGATTAAAGAAGAGCAAGTCTTATTCTTAATAGCTGATGTCTTGTTTAAGGATGCCATAAGACCACATTGATCCAACAAAAGTTTTTATGGAAGCTTTATACACAAAAGTCAGTTTCACTTGTAAACTATGTAAAGTGGAAAATCAAGCATGCACCATGCAAAATTTCAAGTGTCTCCTACGCATTCACCTCATGAAAGTGATAAGTTCCTTAGCGAGTAAGCTGTCAATCTGGAAACTGTTTAGTAAAACAAATTCATTTTAATTATATGTTATGCAACTCTATTGTTCTAATTTTATTTCAATGATTGAAATAAATATCCGCATGCAGGAATTCTTCCTCTTTTAAAAATATTTTCATTTATTTACACATAACGTCCGTAAATAACTATTGGCATGTATTTTCTTCCTTTTCCAAACCACAGATCTGTCTACTTATGTGTCCTTAAATTCTGCCCTCAAATGCCCAGATATGTTTACAGATTTGGCTGGAATGGCAGCAGGTTGCTTCCAGCAGCTGTGATGAAGCTAGAGCCAGAGCGGATGGGGTCAAGACATCTATAGTAGCAATGGGTTGAGCTGGATTAAAGACAGTTAAGCTGAAGTTGGCAGCAGATAATCTCTAAGCACATTTGTGGTAATGATGCTTAATCGGGCAACCACACTGAGCTGCTGTGTGTGTCCACAGGATTTGTGCCATCTTCCCAGAACCACAACAACTTCTGCATACTTTCTTATAGCAGAGACTAATGTGGTTATAGATATACATAGAGTGGTTCATTCCAGTGTTGTTCAGTTGTACAATCTGTCCAACATACTGTTGAAGTATAGCTATGATGAACATTACAGGCCTCTTCCATCTTTTTAACTGGGACAACTTGCATAACCTGTGACTACCAAATACTTTTTTCCTCCATCCATCCATCCAGTCAAAACACCAAAATACTTCACGATAAGTAGAGGATTGTATCCCAAATCAAACATATGGAGACTGTTCACTAGTTGCAAAGAAGGTGGCAGAGGACTAGTGAGCATGAAAACAATATCTAGGATGAGCATCCAAATTGAATGTATCAAGGACAAGGACCCATGTGAATGGAGAGGAGTAAAGGCGAACAGAGATTCTCATGAACGAGTCTAAATGTGCCTAAAGGCCTAAAGGTACCTGAAGTGGCTGTTATCAAAAAGCCCAATTAATGTCCATTAAGGGCTGGTCTACAGGAAAGCACAGGAGCACTCATCTTGGCAGTACAGCAACAAGCCCTGAACACCAGAGTGACAGACGCCAAGATCTACCACACCAGAGAAGACCCC
This sequence comes from Oryzias melastigma, assembly GCF_002922805.2. NCBI lineage: Eukaryota > Metazoa > Chordata > Actinopteri > Beloniformes > Adrianichthyidae > Oryzias > Oryzias melastigma. The sequence goes on along the minus strand of NW_023417105.1, from coordinate 11,831 downwards.
AGGTGTAGAATATGCAAAGAGGCGCCTGAAACAATGTAGTACATAACTGCGGGGTGTAAAATGCTGGCAGGGACAACATGCACAACCAAGTGGCTGAAATAATATACAGAGATATCTCTATGGAATATGGTCTGTGGTAGAGAAGGAAAGACCCAAAAATCTGTGGAAACAGAGGAAAGCCGTTTTGATGGGTATGGCAGTACCAAGTGAAGGCAATATCAGGAAGAAGGAACATGGGAAACTAGAGAAATACCAGGCATTCAGGGTAGACCTGGAGTAGGGTTTGAAGGTGAAGATGACAGTGGTAATTGGAGCGCTCGAGAAATAACTCGGGCATCACAGTCCAGAAAAGTACATGGCTAGGAACTTCTAAGATACTGTGCAGGACCCTCAAGCTCCTAGACTTCTAGTAGGACCCAAGTTTGGGTCAGAAACCAGTCACATCTGTTTTGAATACTGGAAAAATAAGTAAATAAATACCAATCTACATTGAAGCAAAAATCGAATCCACAACTTTTATGGATTTTATGGTTTATTGATCTGTAATTGCTAAAGCTTCAATCCCTCTAATACTCTTATTAAAATGCCAATTTAAGCAATATTTGTCTCTTTTTCAGTCCATTTTTTGATCCATCCTTTTTCTATCTCCTTGTATTTTCACTGGTTTGTTCATCTCCACCATAGTTTCTTCCATCTTTCTTTTCTCTTTACCCACTTTTCTCCTTCGCTCTCTTTTCTTAATCACAGCATGTGAGGGGATTGATAACCGTCTATTACCATATGTTCCTCTGTGATTAATGTTCTCAGGTCTTTCTCGTTGTTTCTCATTCATAGCTCATGTCATGGCCCATAAACTAATACGTAAAAGAGATCTGCATGATGATTCCTACTCTAAAAAGGGGGCAACAGAGAGAAACGCTCAGAAAAGAAGATACAGATTCTCATGTTGGAGTCTAATAAAGGGCATAAAGGGAGGGACTGTGGAAAAGTCAGAGATGAGAAGAAGGAGAAAAGAAAGAGTTGTTTGTGCTTTGCCACTGATTGAAATATTCAGTTCCATTTTGTCTGACAGAGCAGGTGTCAGCGTTGTGCCAAATCGAGTTATTAAGGGCATAAATCTGCACCAAGAACTGATTTGTAGCAGTCATCATGGCATATTTATTAGGTACTACCATTCTGTTATGAATCTACTGATAACAAGTGACATGCAATACATGCACTAGCCATCAGCATGAGTAAGAAGTAACAATTTATGTAATTAAATCTTTGTTCATTGTTTATTCATAAGACATGTATTAGGTGTGTCTTCTCACTCATACTTCACTTGTTAAATGTCAGCAATGTGAGCAAGGTTGCAGAATGAATGACAGCTATATAAGAGAATTATCGTCTGAATCTGCAGCTTTATGGAGCTTTATAGAGATTGTCACGTTATTGTTTGGCTCACCTATGCAAAATGTGATAGCACTCGACAGCGTCATGGTAGCACAAATGAATGTGCAGATTCTGATGTGTTTTTGTTATTTTGCCCACTTTTTATTGTGCATGTTGAGCCCAGTATTGGTAGATTTGACAGAATTCATGTCAACTAATTGATATCAGGGTTAAGTGGCAGCGGACCATAATAGAGGACTGTGGAATCTGGTCATTAACAAAAGATACAGGCACTAGAAAGCATGATGATATAGATATTTATGTACTGGATAGATAATCTGAACACCCATTGAATTCTGCAAGACAATTTCTTTAGTGGGGTTACCTACAGGTTAGCTGACATTTCGCCAAACACTTATAAATCGTTTTACTTATATAAAATAAATACTTATTAAATACATACTTATATATAATAAAATACTTATTTTTCTTTTGTCTTCCATTTTGACAGTGCTCTCCCAGGAAACTGTAATAAAATAAACAGTATGTTCACCGACATATCTTGTCAAGGGTCGTCAGAGCAAATCAGCTTCCACCGATCCGTTCATATGATTTGAAAGATGGTTTTTTGCCCTTCCTGACACAACCCTGTATTTTATCCTAGCTGGGAATTGGCACAGGGAGACCCAGAGAAATGAGGATCTAAAACCCACAGCATGTAAAGCAGTAATAGTAAAAATGTATATGATTTTTAATATTTATGAAAATTTTGTCTTTATAACATCTTCAGAATATATTTATACATATACACACACATACACACTCCGCAAACACAACAAGTAAGTTCTAAAAAAACAAAACCAGGTGTATCACCAGTAAAGCCTGGCAAGCCTAAATATTATCCAGATGGCAGACTCTTAAGCAAATGACCATGAGCAACCATTGCACACAAAAAGCCCCCACCTCAACACATGCACAAAGAGGTGAAAATCCTGCTTACTTATTAAATTGTAGTTTACTAAATTAATTTAAAAATGAAAAAAAGTAAGAAAAAACTATATTTTTAAATAATAAAATTAGCCAAAACTGGACCATTCTGTTTATTTAATATGCTCCTAGTCTTTAAAAAATACACTATTGTACACTTCTTTGAAGTTTAAGCACAGTTGACCCCTCTTCGTAAACACAACATTTTTGTTTGGTTTGTAGAAGTTTTATTTTAACTAGTTTTCTTCTGCTGTTTTAATTTATATTTGATTTCTGATTTAATACCTTTTAAGCTCTTGCTAAATTTTTAGAGTTCTTTTTCCAACCGCATTTACTTTTCCAGAAATAATTGTATTTACTTCTTCCATTAACATCTNAGGGATGTCAATATAAAAGCTCAAATAGTCATTATGAGGCTATCCAGCTTTTGTCAGAGAGTTTGACGTTGCAATGTCTCACAAGTTTGTCATGAGGCCAAAAATGAAGCTTATATGACACGAGGACACGCAGCAGGAGAAATAATCGTTTATTCGACACATTCTGCTTGTGTTACTTGCAGTGTAAGACTCTTAAGAGGCGTTTCAATTTATGCGGCTCCAGACACATTTGTTTTTTATTGTATTGGTCCAAAGTGGCTCTTACGACACTTTGGGTTGCCGACCCCTGCGTTAGACCTATAGGTCAATTTTCTGCGACTGTTTAGTGGGAAAAATATTACTCTTACATACTATATATATATATATTATTTTTTTTTGAACGGGAAAGGTTTAGCTCCTTAAAGACAAATTGTCTGTATTGCATAAATACACTTCACATTTATGGAAGCTGCTTCCTCAAAGTACCAACATGAGAAGAAATGGAAACTGTTATAAGCGACACTCCCTAGAACTGCGACTGTTTAGTGGGATCACACTAACATACTGCATATATATATATATATATTATATATATATATATAAACATACAATATGTATATACATATTATATACATGTATATATATATATATATATATATACATATATATGTATATATATTGAACTGGAAAAGTTTCGCTCTTTAAAAGACACATTGTCTGTACTGGCCTTCAAAACAATAGTTTCTGGAAACTAAAGCAGCTGTGTGTTTTTGATGTAAAGCCTTAATCCTCATGCTGATCTTTGTCTCAAAGTCCTCAAAAATCAATCGAACTTCAAAGTTGTCAATTCAAGCAACAGATCTGGCAGACAGAAGCTTCAAAAGCAGGCCAAATATGAGTATCTGAGTGTCACTCACGCTGGCAGCCATTGAACTTTTATGTTTTTGGGTGCAAAGCAGAAAAAAAAAAAGCACAGGATGGATTTGAAGGCAGCATCACAGCTGTTTGAGTACCCTGTCAAATCAAGCATCCTGTTGCGCTAAAGTTCTCATATAAGCTGACTTTCTTAGCAAAAAATTGCCAAAATGTAAAAAAAAAACCAACAGATTTTAGTTGTTATCGCATGCCACCTAAAGGTCGCCAACATGATTCTGACTTCCTCAAAGTCCCTCTATTTTCCATCATTTCTGCTCTTTGCTTTGTCCATAAACAATCTTTCCTGGCGGATTATGTTTACCAGTATTTTTCTTCTTCTTTTCAGGAAAAGCAGCAGGTAGAAACGACGCCTATGCAGCGAAACACCCGACAGCGAGGACTCAGGATAATAAAGCGCGAATGATCATCAGCCCGAGAACTGTGGCCGATTTTCAGAAGATGGAGGCCAATTTTATGTTTTATTTTTTTCCTGACAAATCCGTCAGGGACAGATCTGGAGCAGCATGTATGTGAGGAGATTGAACTTTATTGATCCTTTTGAAAAAGTTTAGAAGTAGGAAGAAGAAAAATGGTGGCAGGTAGCCGAGTACAGGCTGTATAATTTAACTTTAAAATAAAAGATGTATCGTTATGAATGGTGCAAAAATATCTTTATTTAATGCAAAAGTTGTGCATTATATGGTGCAATAGACTTCAAGGCGCACCATAAATGGGTGGAAAGCGCACCTAACTATATGATGCATTAAGCGTGACAAGAGAGTCAGATATAAGTCCGTCACTCAAGACTTTTTTCCGCATAATTCTAATACTTTTTTGTAACATGCTACATGTTAGCCATGCTAGAAGTGCTAGCCCTGTTAGCATAGTCACAATGTAACTTCCAGCTATGCTTGCAACACACAAAAAAAAAAAAAAACAGACTGATAGGATGAAAACAAACTGCGACTATGCTAGTGCAGACTATGCTAGCGGAGTCGCAGTAACTACGCAAACTTCCAACCTTGCCAAACTATAAAGTGTTAAGTGAGACAAAAGATTCAGAGGAAAGTCAGTCAGTCAGACTTCATTAACTGCATTCATAGTAACTCCAGAACTTGTTTGTAACACACTAAATGTTAGCTATGTTAGAAGAGTTAGCCACGTTAGCATATTTAAAATACTTGTGACTCTAAATCTTGTTTGCAACACAAAAAACTGACTGATAGCCTACTGGTTAAAAAAGTGATACTATGCTAACTTCCAACATTGTTAGTAACACAGAAAAAAAAATCAGACATTGCTACACATTAGCTGTGTTAGCATATTTACAACAACACCAAACCCTGTATGCATCACATAATTAAAACAAACTGATGATGTTAAAACAAGTGTTACTGTCCCAATGCTAACTTCCAACCTGGTTAGTAGGCCTAAAAAAAAAAAAAAAAGTCAAAATTATCCATTTTAAATTAATTCTATTCTTCCTTGAGTGAGAGAAGTTGTAACTTTAAATTTGGAAAACATTCTTGCTCAGCTGTAAATGCTGATATACTCATGACAAGAGAAAAGAACATTTTACAGTTAAAATGATTTTAAGTCCACGAAAAACTACAATTCCTAGAGCCGCACCCCTTTAAATTTGGTATATAAAAGTAGGCCCAAACATTCTCTGTAGATACCAAAATGAGTTAATTTACTAGTTGGAAAATATTTTAGAAATGTCCTCTACAGAGGGT
>NW_023417105.1:0-621 GCF_002922805.2 Oryzias melastigma | reverse complement strand
TCGAATAAATTATCAAACTAATCAATTCCTTTATTTTTTTTTTTAATTTAAATACTCTGCAGTAAGCAAAAAATTACAGCAACTTTTAAAAGGAGGAAGCAATTTTTTTAAAAAAGGAGCAAGAGATATGAACTCTCAAGGTTTTTACAATGGAATACAGACACTGAAGAAACACATTTCTAATCCTTTTAAAATTTTGATGACTATGCAAAAACCAAATGCATCTGTTTTTAGAAGAAAAAAATGTAAGACAGTCTTCCTTAGCAATAGTTTATATAATAATCTGACATTGTAAAAATGTATTTACTCTTGTAAAAGAAAAACAATATTTGCAAAATTTTATATTGGTGACTAGAGCTCAGCAAAAATCCACAAACCACCATTTCTAGAATAGGCAGAAGACAGCCATTATCTGGAGTCTGGTTAAACTGGATTGTGTCTTGAAGCTAAACTGAAAGCCATCATGATGTTGCCCAAACTCACTCTACCGAGTTATTTCAATGCTGATTAATACTGAGTCCACTTAACGATTCTCACCTAGAGTTCCGAAAAGTGAAACCAGCCAAAGTCTGGAGCGGAGTCATGTCAGCTGCTTGACTTTGTAATTTCATTGTTTTAACC
>NW_023417104.1:17370-27322 GCF_002922805.2 Oryzias melastigma | reverse complement strand
TCCTGTGGACATCCCATAATAATTTCAATGCTTCTTTTGATATCTTTGATCAATCTTTTTTGGCTTCATTAGCAGATTTTGGAATAGTTGTCATGTTTTGATGGTTTCTCTCGCTGTGATGTCATCATGTTTTGGTCGTTCACTATTTGTCCTAAATTCATTTTCTCTGGGTGCTGGACACATGCACATTTTGGGGACTTTTTGATAATATATCTTTAAGAAAGAAGAATTACAAAATCTTTTTTTTTTTTTATTCAGTCCTGGACTACTGCAGGACAGAATAACTAAGATTAAGGTATGGGGTAAGGAATCTAAATCAATCGTATTTGTGAACGTGGAAATGACATTTAGTTTTTACATTTGACACGTCTGTGTAACGATGAGGCAGAGGCGTTTGGATTCATGTGCAATCAAGGTTTAATAAAACCATAAACACAGGAGCAAGACAAAGGTAAGTCAGAGTCCAGGTGTGGGTCGAGGCAGACGGCAGGCAGGATGACGAGGAGACAGGCAGAGATCAAATCAGGAGCGATAACACAGAGAACCGCTCAGAAAAATATACCATATGCAGTACAAGACTTCACTCTGAGGCAGTGACAGCAGGCAGACTATATACTGGTGGTGATGAGGTGGATTGGAAACAGCTGAGGAGATCTGGCTGAGGGAGAGACTGCTGAGAGTGGAGAGAGAGTGCAGGGTCAGTACTCAGGTGAGGGCTCCCTCTGGTGGTCAGATGTGGAGCCTGATGGGGGAATGCTGACACTATTTTGAGTTTGATTCTGTTTAGAATATGAAATTTGTCCTGTTAACAAACTGTCAGAAATATGTCACAGGGTCACAGGTATATACATCCATTGTTCACGTCGCACATGCATGTTGTAGTTTATTTATTACATTCAACTTCAAATAAATGTTATCTCTTTAGCACCTTTCATAAGAAATGGCTTAAAGTGCCGTCCATAAAAAATAAAAATACTAGAAAAAACATTCCCAAAAAATGCAATAAGATAAGAAGATAAATCCCTCCTAATAATAAACACAGAAACAAACAGATAAAAGAGACAATAAAGTAAGAAAACTCAAAGCACGTAGTACATGGAGGAGTGACCTCCTATTGGCTGGAGTGTCAGCATCTAAACAACATGAGCACGTCCCGCTCATCCCCAGCACCACCTGCCCCAGAACCCCCAGCCCCCTGGGCCCAGTGCACCCGACTGGGCACACAAGGCCAGCCAGCTCGGAGGACCCGGATCAAGAGAGGCCAGAGGACGAGCAGGACCAGAACTCTGTGAGCCTGAATGCACACACCCCAGCCGAGAGTGAGAAGACAATGGTATACAACAGGGGTCCCCAACTAATTTGGCGAGAGGTCCAGAAACTCTGTCAACTTGGTAAACCGGGGTCCGCGCATGTAATTCAGACAAGAATTCACTTCTCTGTTCTTTTACTTAATTACAATGTGTAGTTACATTGGCAAAGACTTTTTTATCTTATTGTCTCAAGAAGTATTTCTCTCATTCATTTTTGCACAAACATACTTAAATGTACATAACTACAGTGAAGACTAAAAAAATGCACATAATCTTCCTTTCAGTGCAGTTATTTGCCATTTCACAAACATTTTGCGGTATTTCACGTAATTAAAGTGCAACTGGTAACATGAATGTATCTCAAAAATCATTCATAATTAATCCCTTTTCTTGTGCAAATGGTAACTTTCTGTTTTACAGCCCTTAACAGAAGGTTGTCAATATCACTACATAGAGAACATTAGGGGTGTAACGGACCACGGATAATCCGTGGTCGATGTACCCTGAGATTCCCAGCCCTAGTGAAGTACTTTGTATGGTTATTGAATATATGAGTTGAAGTGTTTCCAAAAAATTAATTTAGCTTTTATCTTGTTGTTTTTTGCTGTTTTTTTTTTCTGGTCCCAAAAATGATCCAAACCGTGACCCTAAAACTGTGACACGATCCAAACCGTGAGTTTTGTGATCCGTTACACCCCTAGTGAACATTCAATTTGATAAGTGAAAAAAAGATTTATGAATAAAAGTAAACAGGAAAATAGACAAAATAGACAGTGGGAGAAATTTGAATGAGGACTGGAAGCTAAGCTCTTAAATCTGGGAAGAAAAGGAGTCAAAGACATTCGGAGGCATGTGTTTGTTTGTTTGTTTGATTCTGAGGCATGTGTTTGTTTGTTTGTTTGTCTGATTCTGAGGCATGTGTTTGTTTGTTTGTTTGATTCTGAGGCATGTGTTTGTTTGTTTGATTCTGAGGCATGTGTTTGTTTGTTTGATTGATTCTGAGGCATGTGTTTGTTTGTTTGTCTGATTCTGAGGCATGTACACATGCTCTTGGTAATCTGGGAACGGTGCTTGTTTTTAACGATGTTAACAGTTGAGAAGGCTGATTTACAACTATAGGTAGAACCAAACATTGTTAAAGTGTACACATGACACGTTGATGAGAGAAGGAAACTTCTCCTTTCGTACTCGTAAGCCTGTTTGTAACAGGCACTGGTAGGCTCGTTGTTGTGCTGTTAGCATCTGTGTGTTGTCCGCTCGTCCTGTCCTTTCAGTTTGTGTATTTTCCGTGACCGTGTCGCTCATCCTTTCGGGTTTTTTGTGTCCAACGTTTTGTGTCTTGTCTCGTAGAGCCGCTTGATATCGGCGCTTTGAACACGAGCAACAGACTCCATGCTTATAATACACACTGGCCTCGTATAATTTGTTGCTGGTAAAATGAAAGCGAAAGCTTCGGTCCACTCATCTCAGGAGACACGATATTCAGAGTCCACTGTTCTCATACTAGACAGCGTCATTGTTCACTCGATAACTTTACGTCCCAACATGTAAACATTAGCACACCACTATGAACTTTTGCCGGTTGAAGGACCCCGGTCCACACATAGCTGTCCTCGTGCGCGCCTGTTCAAAACTCGCTGTGGGTAAAGACGAATGAAATACTATTTTCTTTGCAGTCCGGAGGGTCTCGGGGTCTGGACCCGGACCGCGGTCTGCCTGTTAGGGACCCCTGGTACACAAGTATAAATGTAGAAATCATTGATAAAATAGAAGAAATATAAAACAGCTAAAGTATAAAAGTACACATTTAAACAAGTTGATAAAAAAAGAACTTATAAAAGCAGCTACAATGTAATATCAAAATATAGAATTCGTGAATACATAAAAAGTAGAACTTGAGTAACAGGCATGCAACTAATAAATAAATATGATAAAATATAAGAGTAAAATTCCAGATCCAAATTACTGTCTAATTAAAAGCTGAATTAAATAAATGTGTCTTAAGTTTCTTTTTAAAAACCTCAACAGTGGATGAAGCCCTCACATTCTCAGACAGGCTGTCCCACAGACGAGGCCTGTAGTATCTAAATGAAGCCTCGCTGTGGATTTTTGTTCTGACTCTAGGGACCTTCAACAGGCCCGAGATAGAGGACCTAAGGGCTGTAGGAGATTCATAGGCTATAAAAGCAAGTCTGATATAAAAGAAGGACCAAGACCATAAACACTCTAATAAACTATTAAAAGAATCTTAAAATCAAACCTAAAGCTGACTGAGAGCCAGTGCAGAGACTTCAAGATTGGTGTAATGTGCTCCCTCTTCCTGGTTCTTGTTAAAATGTAGCTGAATGTTGGACAAGCTGCACGCGAGTGTGGTTTTCTTTACACAAAAAAGGAGCGCATTACAGTAATCAATTCTTGATGTTATGAAAGCATGAATTAAGATTTCCGCACTGGCTCTAGAGAGAAAGGGTCTAACTCGTGCGATGTTTCTCAGATGATAAAATGCTGTTTTAGTGACTTGAGTCATGTGTTTTTCAAAGCTAAGATCTGAATCTAAGATCACACCGAGGTTGCTTACTGTGTCACAAACATTCATACAATTTGAAGACAGATAAACTTGGACCCTTTCTCTCTCAGCTTCAGAACTGAAGCTGCAGGAAATTCTCTCCAATCCTTTTTAATATCTGAAATACAGTTTATGAAATACAGTTGATGCAAAATGGAAACTTTTGAAGCAGTGATGGAGAGGAGGACCTTGAACAAACTCGTATCCATTGTGGATAATCCTCAGCACCCTCTTCATCCTGCGCTTGACAAAAAGCGGAGTGTCTTTTCTAAGAGGCTAAGGCAACTCCGCTGCCACACCATCCGCTACAAGAGATCTTTCCTGCCTCGTTCTATCGGACTATATAACTCATCAGCCTTGTGTCGCAGATAAACCCACTGGATGTCTGTCTGGAAAGCTGTAAAAAATTTGGTGCTCCCTTAATTTTCTTCATTTTTAATCTTTGTATTTTTTACTTTTTTATTATTCACTATTGTTTGTCTGACTGGTCGCTTCTTTTTAATGAGTCTGTATACAGTGCTGCTGCAACGTGCAAATTTCCCTCGAGGGATCAATAAAGTATCTTTATCTTTATCTTAAAAGGCTGTCCATGGGCCCCATGTCATCAGGACACACAGCTACATACAGTGGAGTGTCATCAGCATAGCTATGAAAGTCTCCTGATGACGTCACCAAGTAGAAGTAGGTATAGATTAAAAAGTGTGGGACCCAGGACAGAGCCTTGAGGCACCTCACATGTCAGTTTCCACCTTTCAGATGAAAATTCATTTAAACGAACAGTAAAAGATCTGTAGTGAAGACACGGGCGTTCAGTTGGTGTGACGGCAAGTGTCAGGAAGGTGTATTAACTTCGTTTTGTGGATGATTTTGAGGAGGACTCCCAGGAGGCTGCTGGTCCTCCTGTCGGTGTTGGACTTGCTGTCAAACTAAAATTAATTAAAACTTTTTAGAATGTTATTCATCCTGTAACAGCATTTTGTGGTTGTCGGGAGACAGCAGCTGAACATGTAAACTATGAATTAACGGATCCTATAAACCCAGAAAAAAGAAGTAGCAGACATGCCACTCTACTCATTAGATGTTGAAAAATTTACATTTCTGTCAAAATTGGTTAATAATGAAAGGGTAATGGAACAACAACAGCTAAGCTGACTCGGAGATAAAATAGGCTAACTAGCAGCCGACTGCTGGAGGAGTAAAGAAAAAAAAATCAGTAGGATTAAAAATCCCAAGTTTTTTTCATTTCTATTTTTTTTTTTTTTTTTTATGGTTACAGTCGATTCCCAGTTATTCCAGGTTCACACCGGACGTGGAAGTGCTGTGAAGTGATGTCTGTGCGGTCATCACCACCAGTTTCACACCAGACGCGTATTTTTTCGCGACGGTCGACAGGCGTTTCTGCTCAGCTGTGGTTGTTTAGAGCTTCTAGGATTCATTTGACATCGTCCATCTTGACTCGTCACCAACTGCTCTCTGCCTCTTTCTCTGATGTTCTCACACATCCAGCCTCACAAACTCAGCAGATAATGAGGTCTTCTGTCCCACCAAAAGCCTCCATAGATTCCTGTCAACCAGAAATGGCTTGTGGGGATGTGATCATGTGACCAGCATCTGCATCGTGATAAATGTTACCCTCTGATACCATACATTCTTTGATTTTGGCGGGTGGACTGAACTTCTTCCTGAAACCAAACCAGATCAGTTATTTAACCCTTTTTGTGCTTCAATTTTTTTTTTGTTCCTCCAAAGACCCAAAACAAGAAAAATATATGTAATGTCTTTTAGGTTTCAAGGTTATTTATGGTGAATATACGGCTTCGCCCATTTTTGACCCTGACCAGAGTGAAGGTTACAAACAAACACAATAAAAGTGAAGCAATCATTTCTTAACATATACCTAAAAAATCATTTTTAATGACTTTCAACCTTTTCTGTACAAAAATCTGTCTTGTTTTCATCTCACAACGAATTATTTTTCTAAATATTTTAATAAAAAGAAGTAAAAATTGGTTTCTGATAAAATATACGAAACAATACTTAAAGTTTGGACACTTTATTTTGAAAACTCAAACCTTATTTAAAGAATTGTAACTTTTATTTTGAAGGAGAATCAGAATTGTAATTTGTTAAAAATTAATTTTTGACCTATATTCTACGTGATCACCTGATTTTCTTAGAATTTAAGATGATATACAATATAGACAATAATTTGTTTAAATTCTCAGACTTTTATTCACAAATATGTCACCATGGTTACGGTAATGACATATGAATCCAAACAAAAAAGTCTGAAAAGTTCCCAAAGTTTTGATGGATGTCAGGATGCGAGCTTCTGCCTCTGACCACCAGAGGGAGCCATCTCCTGGTTATTGTCTTTCACCAGAACTACTTCTTTGTTTCTTTTTTTAACTGATAGCAGATGTTTTAATCTCCTATCAGCTACCTTTGTCCGGTTCAAAGTCTTGTTTTATGGTTGCATATAATCTGAGTGTTTTCTTTTATGATCTCTACGTGTATCTTGACTCCTGCTTGTTTTTACTTTATCCTGCTATGTTCTTGTCTGTTTGTATCTGCTGTTACAGTTTTTTACGATTGTTTATGCTCAAAGATAAAAAGTTCCACACAATTGCTAAATTCTGCTCCAAGAAGCAAAACACCGCCACAGATTTGCACAGCATTACACACAATGTCTGCTTCACTCTTTTTGTAAAACACTACACACAGAGGTTTGTGAAACTGCACACATTTTAACTCATTGAACACAGATAAGGATTGTGAGGTTACTTCCTTGTCATTACAAACCACTGGATTGCCAATGACCACACTAATGAACGAAGTGGATACCCACATCCACAAGTTGTGAAAACACGTGTGCTAATTTGAAAACGCAGCACTCAGGTGTGCTATAAACCTGTATCAGCCTGTTCTGGTCCAGAGTTGGTTCTATGATCACTCTGGATTTGAAGTCTTATAACTACATCATCTAGGATGCTGTTCCAGTCTGGCCTAGGATGAGTACGCCCAAAACTCTCTCAAAAAGGCGTCCAATGGCCTGTTGCCTTTTCAATACTCTTTCAGCTCAATCACGGGAAGGTCCTGATCTGGCTCCCAGACAGTGGGTCTGGCTGTCCACATATGATCTCCTGTTTGGTCTCCTGATCAAGAAACTCAGTCCCCGGTACGTGGAGCCGTTCCAAATCATCAAGCAAGTCACCCCAGTCTCATACCGCCTTTGCTAGCCGCCTCAGTACCACATTCCAAGTGTCCTTGTTGAAACCCGCTGGAAGTCCTGGTGACGGGGGGATAGGGGCAGCATGTCCACTCCCTCCTTGAGCCAGTACTTGGTGAATTGGGAGGGGTACTTTCTGAAAGAACGTTCATGGATCCACTCTCACCACATTCTGGACCCCTCCCTCATCTCCAACTTCCATCGCCGGTTTCCCTTCAAGATGGCTCTTCGACCCCGTGGCAGGCCCCACACTTCCAGAGCTGCTCACAGGAGGGGAAGCTGTGTCAGGACTCAGACCTCCGTCTCCTCCACTGACCACCAGAGGGATCCATCTCCAGAATATTGACATTTCCTGGTTTCTATCTCTCTATATCCCATCAGCCACTGCTCATTGTATCCAGACCTCACCAGTTTTTCCACAATCCGTCATCATCTACAACTGTATCGGTGCAAAGTCTTGTTTTGTTGTTGCATTCAGTCTGAGCGTTGCTTTTATGCAGGCACGTGCACACATAGGGCCCTAGAGGTGCTTGAGCACCTGCTCTTTTTCCTCCTATCAAAAAGTGCCCTTGAGCCCTGTTATTTATTTAATTATTTATTGCTTTCATTTATATTAATTATCTCTTGTTAGTGATATAAGAGAAAAACAGAAAACATTGCTACAAATCTCCCCAGGTGTTCTACCATACTTCCACTCCACTCGGAGTCCGAGAAAGAGAGAGAGAGAGGGAAAGTGAGAGAAACTTCTGCTGCTACACGGAGAACTGAAGAGATGTTACAGTGAAGCAGCTTAAACCTGTGAGTTCTGGTCTATAACTAGTCACTGTTAAACCAGCTAAAATATGGTTATATTTCAGAAAAACGCTCTAGATTAGTCCAGGAGTCCGTTTCTACTTTAACCAGACGACTGAGTGCGGAGCATCAAGTCAGAACACAGATCTTGCAGGTAAAGGAAGTTGGGTAGGAAGTACAAAATAAAACACAGTTTTTCAAGATAAAAGAACCATATTTATGGTGAGTTTATAGCTTCTTTACTAAAGATCTGAAACAAAATAATCTGTTAAAAGTCCTATTTTCTGATTAAAACAGCCTGCTTTAACTTCTGTTTTATTCAGTTTCTCAACTTTATTTTGTATTCAAATCTTTGAAATCATAACAAAGTCTCATGTTTAGAGGACATGATACAAATATAGTGAATATATGTGAATATAGAACAAGAGTCACTTTGGGTTCAACTGTCAAAACCAGGAAAATGTGTTTAAACCCAAAATGAAGGAAACTGGGCTTGATAGCAGACGTAAACATGTAATAAATAAACTAAAACAGGACAAAAACTGATGGAAAAATAAAGAGAGGAGAAGCAGATGACCTGACAATGTAGATCTGAAAACACTTGTATACACTGAAAACAATGAACAGAAGTGAAGAAAGCTGTAGAAGATCAACATGAACCTGGAATGACTGATAGGAGACAGAATATGACTGAAACACAAATGAAACACGGGCTGCACGGTGGCGCAGTGGTTAGCGCTCTTGCCTCACAGCGAGAAGGCCCCGGTTCGAATCCCGGCTGGGACCTTTCTGTGTGGAGTTTGCATGTTCTCCCCGTGCATGCGTGGGTTTTCACCGGGGACTCCGGCTTCCTCCCACCGTCCAAAAACATGCTTCATAGGTCAATTGGTGACTCTAAATTGCCCCTAGGTGTGTCTGTGAGAGTGTATGTATGTGTGTGTGATTGAGGCCCTGCGACAGACTGGCGACCTGTCCAGGGTGTACCCCGCCTTCGCCCATCAGTAGCCGGGATAGGCTCCGGCACCCCCGCGACCCCGAAAGGGAGGAAGCGGTCAAGAAGATGGATGGATGGACAAATGAAACACCACATTAAAACCCACCAGTCAGTTAACTAACATTTGGAAAAGATTAACAAGCTTTTGACAGCCTGGAGGACCTGGAGAAATTCATTGACGATTACTTTGATACCTTGGTCATGAAGAAGAAGAGCTCCACCACACCTTCCACCAAGCGGAACCGCCTTGAAGATTCTCCAAGGGCCGAATCAGCGACGCGTTAGATTCCATAGATAAGAAGCTCTCCAGCCTTGATGCCCGCCTCAACCTGCTGGAGATCCTCCACCAAGAGTTCCAGGGCCTGCGGGAGTCTCTGGAGTTCAGCCAGCAGCAGGTGCAGGAATTAGCCGCGGAGAACCAGAGCCTCAGGGAGTCCGTGAAGGTGCTAACCTCCGACACCACCCGGCTCTCTGAGGAGAACCGAGCCATGAAGGAAACCCTCCTGGATCTTCAGGCGCGGAGCATGAGGGATAACCTGGTCATTTCGGGGATCCCGGAGGAGGCGGGGGAAGACCCGGAGGCTACGGTAAAGACCTTTATGGAGGCCCAGCTGAAGATCCCGAAGGAGGAGGTTCAGAAGATCACCTTCGACAGAGTCCACCGGCTCGGAGGAAAGAAGCCGGGAAGCCAGCGCCCGATTGTAGCCAAGTTTTAGCATTATAAACAGAAAGTGTCTGTTAAGGCTCGGGGGCGGGAGCTGAAGGGAACCCACCTCAGCGTGAACAACCAATTTCCCGAGGAGACTTTACGCCGCAGAAAGCTGCTTTTCCCCCTGAGGAAACAACACCTGACCGGCGGGTCCCGCGCGGTGGTCGCGGTTGATAAACTCTTCGTGGACGGTCGGCTCTTCCGGGACCCCGAGATCACCCTGTGGCTGTACTGAAGACCCCCCCCGACGCTGCTGCGTCTGAGCTGCGCTGAAACACCTGCTAAGCTTATTTAAATGAATGGAAACAGATCAACCCCCCCACACCTCCTCTCAGGAAAGACGTTTTTTTCT
>NW_023417104.1:13898-17313 GCF_002922805.2 Oryzias melastigma | reverse complement strand
AGATGACATCACATTCCAGGTAAGCTCTCTCTCATTCGCAGAACGGGTGCGCGCACACACAAGTGCGCACGTAGGCATGCACACACGATCCCACACACACTCGCTGACATGCGACAGAGTTATGGGGGACAAAAATGGATTGGCCAGAGGGGTAGATCGAAGCCCAATCCCGACTCGCTCCATCATCTGCTCGGTGAATTTCAGGTGGGGTGAAGAGGGTGAAGAGGGGGAGGGGGAACCGTCAGGAGTTTGTTGGTCTGGTGGTGTTTGGGAGGGTCCATCGTCCTCGTTGTTTTTCCTCTTCTGGTGCACGGAGGCAGGTTTTCCGTTTTTGATGTTTTCCTCCAGTGGGGCAGCACTTCACTGCTATCATTTACGACTGAGCAATGCAAGGAAGTCCTACTTTTCTGACATCATTAGCAAAAACTCCCATAATGCTCGGACCTTATTCGCTACAGTCGACAGGTTGACAAAACCCCCTGTGTCAGTGGCACCAGAACTTTACTCCACCAAAGCCTGTAATGACTTTGCCAAATTCTTTAGAGACAAAATCAAAAACATTAGACAAACAATTGTTTCATCAACTACAAGTTCAGGATATGAACCCTATCCACTAGAAACCAGTATAAACCCAATGGCTCAGTTTCACCCCATAAACAGTAAAGAACAGGAGGAAATTTCATGTCTACTGAACTACTTTGTTGTATCTGACCAAAAAAAAAAAAAAAAAAAGATTTTAGTTGACTCTATTTTTCCAACGTAACAAGTTGATCCTGACATGTGACCTTCAGAATCCTTTAGGGCAGGGGTCTCAAACTCGCGGCCCGCAGGATGATAATTTGCGGCCCGCGTCTTAACATGAAAGATTAATGTTCGTGCGGCCCGCAAGGCTGATATGAATGACAGTTGCTGTGTGCAGAGCTGAATGAACCAATCACAGTGAGGTATATGACTCTGGAGGCGGGACATCGGCGGGCTGTCCAATTGCCTCGTTTACTTAGTCATTCCTCCAGTCAGCTGGGCGGAGGAGGAGCCACGAAGCACCAAACGCGATTTGCGTGATAAATTCGCGTGAATTTGCTGCTCGCGTCTTGTCAAAAAAAAAAAAAGAAAAGGTGTTTCTGAGCTACCAGCTCCTCAAGGTCTGAGCCTCAAACCTGTAGCCCGCCCCGCGCGGCGATCCGCTGCTTCCGCCTGTCAAACGTGATTCTGAGCTTGACTCGCGCCTGCGCGCGCGTGTCTGTGACTTTTAAGGCTCACACACCGGCTGTGTCGGCGCGCATTCCAGTCCATGTAAACGCGATAGAAGTCTGATATTCTGCTACGCGCGTTTGAATAGAACCCCCATGGAAAGCGCCCCCCCGAATGCTCACTGATGCAGCCGGCGCGCGCGAGCACCCCACACCTCCAATGAATGGAAGACAGATCAGATTTATTTATTGTGAGGAGGTCTACAAAAATCTACCAAAAATGAGATCCTTCAAAGTTTTTCTCGGTTCTGGGGCTTCTCTCTCACTCTGGAGGAGGATCTGTTAATACAGACATTTGAAACTGAATAAAAGTAGTTTTCTCTAGTCAGTCAGTCAATATGTGGTTTCTTCAGTTGTCTGTATCTGTTGTATGGTCATTATTATTATTATAATTTATTACTGATTTATGGAAGTTTTTTAGTTCCATCAGACTCTGAATTTTTTTAAACCTCTGATTTTTTTATGCTGAATTTTTTTAACCTCTGAATTTTTATTCTGAATTTTTGTTCTGAATTTTCTTAACCTCAGAATGTTTTTCGGAATTTTTTAACCTTTTCAACCCTTGCTTTTTAAACAGCAAAATTTTATGCTCAAAAAATATTTTCTATCTTGAAAAAATCAGTGTTTTCAATTTCGAGACTTAAAATTTCAATGGGTCAGAAATTCAACATAAAAAAAATCAGAGTCTGATGGAACTAAAAAACTTCCATACTGATTTGCCTGCTTTTTAATTCATTATTCAATATATTTATTTATTTTATTCATTATTTCATGTTAAAAATAAACATATTTGAGAACATTGGAATGTTTTATCAAAGCTTTTCTTGTGAAAATCCTGATGCGGCCCAGCCTCACCCAGACTCTGCCTCCAGCGGCCCCCGGCTGAATTGAGTTTGAGACCCCTGATCTAGGGTCTTGAAGAGAGATTGATGTCATAAAAACAGACAATAGAAAGAGATGAATATTCATTAAAATGATCAGAATCTAAAAGTTTATCTTCAACTTGAATAGAGTTCAGAGTTCTTTCTGAGCAGCTGATCCCATTGAAAACCAGAAATTTTGTGTTTTCAGCTTTTAAATAATTGAAGTAGAAAAACTTTTGGATCAAATCTTGAGGAAAAGATCTCATTAGACTTTAATAAAGATGTTTTACTGCAGAGAGTCAAGAAGACGCTGACAGATGTTTCTGCTCTAAACATGAACTCTAATTCTGGAGTTCCAGGAAAACTGTCTCAGTTCTTCCCTCATATTATTCCCACTTTTCTTCATCAGATTTGACACAAACTCTGGAATGAAGACAAAAGAATCCGAATGTTTTTATTGTCAAATGATCAGAAACAACTTTTCTCTGAAGAACAGAGAAATAAAACACAAATCTTCAATCCAAAGTTGTTCAATGAAGCAAAAAGGAAGAAAACAAAGTTGTAAATGTTCTTCTCTCTACAAACACAATCTTCTCCTTCAGTTTCTTGTAGTTTCTGTGTAGAACAAACACAGAGAAAGTCTTTGATTGTGACTCACTGGTTCCAGTTGTGTTGCTGCTTCCTTCAGTTCACACGACAACAACACAAAAACATTAGAATTCAAACATTCAAATCCCAAAGTTCAAAGAAACAACAAGGAAACAGATTTTCCTCCAAAAAGTTTGAGATTCATCTTCAGAAATGTCTCCAATCCACATTCTTGAGATGTTTCATTTCTCTCTTTAGTTCTGACTACAAACAAAGTTTAGTTCAAGATGATGGAAAGCAGAGAAATCACTAAAACAAACATTTCACTTCTTTCAGGAACTATTTGACTTTACAGAACTCTGCTGTGGTTCCATACCACCACCACAACCTCAGTCCAGCATGGAGGTTCTGAGTGAATGTGGTCTGGACTCTGTGCAGGAGAGTCATTGTTTCAGAGACGCTGTAGAAGGACAGAACACCTGCTCTGTGGTCCAGGTACACTCCTATTCTGGAGGAACCAGGAGCTGAGATGGAGGTTTGAATGCTGTTGTGGTAAAATGAGAATCTGTCTGGAGAACAAACTAATGCCCAAGATTTGTTATTAGAACCAAATCCACTTTCATCTCCAGATCTGCTGATGTTCTTGTATGTGACTGCTACATTAACATCTGATCCTCTCCACTCCACCTCCCAGTAACAACGTCCAGTCAGACT
>NW_023417104.1:0-12979 GCF_002922805.2 Oryzias melastigma | reverse complement strand
TGGTCTAGCATTAAAAATCAGTTTCAAAATAAAAGCATCAAAAAATGGTAAAAATGTTGGAGTCAGTCTATGAAATAAACAGGAGACAAAAAGGTTGAAAAGGAAGAAAGCGCGCGAAAAAATATGATCTTAAGACTGGAAGAACTTAGAGGTAAAGAGGGTTTGGTTTCTTCTAGAAAACTACCAAAAATGGAAATCTTGGAAATCGTGTTTAATCCCTCTTCCTCTGATGATGTTTCTGTTTCCTGAATTCTGGCTCTTGGCTTCTTCCTGCTCTGGCTTGCGCGCCAGGGTTTTGAATATGAGGGGCAGGGCCAGAATTACCCAATCAGTGGGGATTTGAGGTGTTTTATGATTGAAGGTAATTTGCATGTCCCAATGTCCCAACATCCAAGAGGGAAATAGAGGTTTTAGACAACTTTATGGCCCCTCTGCTGGGAGAGGAACTCTGTTATCTTGAGAGGCACTCCAAATAAAAGTTGGGGGACCAAATGGTCAACACAGGTTATCACAGTTGTTTCCAAGGGTGGAACGCTACACCTGCTTAAAAGTCAGAGCATTGCCGCTTAATCGCATCACTTCTTACTTGGTCAGATTTGAGGCCAAACACCAATGTGTCTCTCAATGTTTCCTCTTTCCTTTCTGGTGCGTATCCACCTTCATCAATCAAAAGCCTGGCTTTAGTTACAAACTCCTCCAGTGGTAAGTCTTCTTGTTTCAAGCATCTCAGTTGAAATCTGGCGAGTATGTAGTTGCTCTGTGGCCTGCTGTAGACTTCAAGTTCCTCAAATACTGGGTTGAGTTTAAGTTTGTCATCCTCACTTGTAAAAATAGCTGTATTGTAAATCTCCAAGCCTTCATCACCAATCCAGAACAAAAGCAGAGATCGTGGAATCCTTTATTACGGCTGTGCATTCACTAGCAGAGCACTGTCAGTTTGGAGCTCTGAGAGAAGAGCTGATCAGGAACCGGATATTTGTTGGCATTCGAGATGCTAAGCTATCAGAGAGCCTGCAGCTAGACCCGGAGCTAACGCTGACGCGGGTGAGACAGAGCACAGCATTTGCGGGACAGGACAGGTCATGGCACAGGTCGAAGTTATACACAAAAAGAGCACAAGAGGAGGGAGAAGGGTTAAAGATAAAGCTGAGAGACAAGCAGAATGCAGCAGATGTGGGCAAGTAAAGAAACATGCATGGAAAGACTGCCCCGCCCTCAGTGCTGAGTGCAGAAAATGCCACAAAAAAGGGCATTTTGCAAAAAAATGCAGATCAACGAGCAGTGTTCATCAAATTGGAGGAACACGTGATGATGAAGCACAGGAGGATTTTACCTTCCTAGGAGAAATGGACTCACAGAACACAGAAGAGTGGGTAGGAAAGCTACAGTTAAACCAAAAAGACTGTGTTTTAAACTGGATACGGGTGCTGGTGTCACTGCTATTCCTAACAGCATGTATTCCAGGGAGACGCACGGGAGGCTGCACGTGCCACGGAAAGTGCTGTATGGGCCAAATCAACAAAAACTGAAAATGGATGGATACTTCAAAGGTGAGCTTCACTTAAAAGGGAACAGGCCAGAAAATCTGGTTACCTGAAGCTAAGAAAGGTGGAACAGTAATTCGGTGTGCAGACACACCTACATCGTACATCATTAACAGAGAAGAAGGTCAGAAGGTACAGAGCAGATATGCGCACTGTAGGCAACCCACAGATGCAACTTCCTTCTACTGCAGGTGCAGACAACACAAAGATTCTACAGACAAATGCACACATACAAGTAAGGATAGTAACACAAACAGCACAAACACGTTTTATGTTACTGCGTCAGGGAGAGTGTCACGACTACCTGTAGGTTTGGACTTGTGAAAGAAGACATAAGGTGCAGGAAGAGTTGAAACTGAAATGTTTATGTTGAACTGTTTGAAAAAAAAAGAGTAGAAGAAATGTTTGAGTTTAAGATGATTGAGCCTTACTGTTAATGTTTAAAGAACAATATAATTTAAGAAGAGAGTAGCTTACTTAAGGGAGGAGGTGTTGTGTAAGCGGAACCATAGTTGGGGTTCAAGGGTTCCGGAGGGAACTATGTTGGTGTAACACTAGAGAATGAATGAAGATTAAAACGTGGAGTTGAACTGCAACCGTCCTGTGTCCGAGTGATCCTGTGTCTGCCTGAGTCCTTCATGCATTAAGGTTGCTGATGTTCTGTGTCAAGTAAAATAGTTATTTATAATGTTAAGTTAATATGCTAGATCCTGTTTGATATCTGTTAAACCACGTCCAGTTACTTGTTACTCGCATTGACCTTGTCATGGTCTTGGATTATTTTCTCCATCATGCAGGAGAATTTGTTCTTTTATTAAAGTGAAGCACTTTAAAAAGCATTCTGTTGAGGTCATTTGAAAATGTCTGTTTTGAAAATGAAACCCATCTGTAATCATGATGGTCACATAATAATTTCAATGCTTCTTTTGATATCTCTGATAAATCTTTTTTGGTTTCATTGGTGGATTGTGAAATAGTTGTCTTGATCTCATAAGAGATTTTCATGTTTTGATGGTTTCTCTCGCTGTGATGTCATCATGTTTTGAGGTCGTTCACTATTTATCTTAAATTCATTTTCTCTGGGTGCTGGACACATGCACATTTTAGGGACCTTTTAATAATATATCTTTGAGAAAGAAGAATTCCAAAATCATTTGTTTTTATTCAGTCCTGGACTACTGCAGGACAGAATGACTAAAATAAAGGTATGGGGTAAGGAATTTAAAACAATTGTATTTGTGAAGTTGTGCACAAATTAATACTTTGATCACAAATTTTGCATAAAAACATGGAAACAACATTTAGTTTTTACATTTGACACATCTGTGTAACGATGAGGCAGAGGCGTTAGGATCCATGTGCAATCAAGGTTTAATAAAACCATAAACACAGGAGCAAGACAAAGGTAAGTCAGAGTCCAGGTGTGGGTCGAGGCAGACGGCAGGCAGGATGACGAGGAGACAGGCAGAGATCAAAATCAGGAGCGATAACACAGAGAACCGCTCAGAAAAGTATACCATATGCAGTACAAGACTTCACTCTGAGGCAGTGACAGCAGGCAGACTATATACTGGTGGTGATGAGGTGGATTGGAAACAGCTGAGGAGATCTGGCTGAGGGAGAGACTGCTGAGAGTGGAGAGAGAGTGCAGGGTCAGTACTCAGGTGAGGGCTCCCTCTGGTGGTCAGATGTGGAGCCTGATGGGGAAATGCTGACACTCTATTTTGAGTTTGATTCTGTTTAGAATATGAAATTTGTCCTGTTAACAAACTGTCAGAAATATGTCACAGGGTCACAGGTAAATACATCCATTGTTCACGTCGCACATGCATGTTGTAGTTTATTTATTACATTCAACTTCAAATAAATGTTATCTATTTAGAACCTTTCATAAGAAACAGCTTAAAGTGCTGTCCATAAAAAATAAAAATACTAGAAAAAACATTCCAATAAAAAATGCAGTAAGATAAGAAGATAAATCCGTCCTAATAATAAACACAGAAACAAACAGATAAAATAGACAACTACAATGACGCCAAAAAAAATTGGACATAATCTTCCTTTCAGTGCAGTTATTTGCCATTTCACAAACATTTTGCTGTATTTCACGTAATTAAAGTGCAACTGGTAACATGAATGTGTCTAAAAAATCATTCATAATTAATCCCTTTTCTTGTGCAAATGGTAACTTCCTGTTTTACAGCCCTTAACAGAAGGTTGTCAATATTACTACATAGAGAACATTAGGGGTGTAACGGATCACGGATAATCCGTGGTCTGTACGGATCAGAACCCACGGTTCGGGACACGTGTGTACCGCGGACCACTCCAACATAATAACAGGAGGTGAAATGAATATGGATACTGTAAAATAATGAAGAAAACAATGATTAACAGCCTGAACATTAATATTATGTCTAAATAATAATAAATTATCTGACATCATGTGTAAAATGAATTAAAATGCAGCATTATAATTTTTATTTCTACAGTTTTTGTTCTTTGAAGTGAGAAGACCATTTGATATACTCTGCATTTTAGCTCTTAACTGGAGCTTTGTTTATTTTTTCCTTAAAATATGTTATTCAATTCAATTCAATTCAATTCAATTTTATTTATATAGCCCAATATCACAAATTCAATTTGCCTCATTGGGCTTCATGCCTGTAGTTTTTACAGATGCACAGATGGAGTCATAAAATATGCACAATAGGTAAAAACTAAACAGACTATAAAGAACGGTCATCCCTGTCCTTAGACCCTCCCTCGCGGTAAGGAAAAACTCCTAAAAAAAACCTGAGTCAGGAAAAAAAGAAGAAACCTTAGGGATTCCCACATGAGGGAGAGATCCCATCCCAGGACGGACAGGCGATACCAGAACAGTTAAAGAAAAGTTAGCTGCTAAAACTGCATATATGAGTAGAGTTCATTCATATAGAGCTGAGGGACGAGTGATGATTAAGTCCATAGTCCAGATGAAGCAGAACTGCAGTCCACGACCAGGAGCAGGAGGACAGACGACCCACCAGGAATCACTCCCACTCAGAGATGCAGGATGGTGTCGGGGCTTCATCCAGATGGGCGGGGCTTCGTCAGGATCACCAACAAGTCTCCCGGAAACTGCAATCTCTCCCGGTCTCCCACAGGGGAGTCGGAAAGAAGGAAAAACATGTGAATTATACTGCACCACCAACAAAGGCATACAATTAGAAGTAAATAAAAAAGTAGAGGAGAGGAGAAGTAGATGGAAAAGAGGACAGAGCCCCAGTGCACCATACTTTCCCCAGCTTCTAACTTCTAGCAGCCTTCTATGTTATTATGTAGAGAATATACATATTTCATAATTTATATTGCAAGCATATATTGGAGAAGTATGTGATTATAATAATTATTTCCCCAAACTTCAGAACAGTATGGGAGCATTATGTTAATTATTCTATGATTACTGGCTAGTCTGGCAGAACGCCTGTCCAAATAGGAATGTTTTAAGGCTAGTTTTGAAGGTAGAAACTGTACCTGCCTCTCTGACATGAGCTGGGAGCTTATTCCATAGAACAGGAGCTTGATAGCTGAAGGTTCTACCTCCAACTGTACTTTTAGAAATTCTAGGAACTACAAGCAGTCCTGCATTCTGTGAGCGAAGTGTTCTGATTGGCTGGTAAGGAACTATGAGATCTCTAATATAGGATGGGGCCACACCATTCAGAGCCTTATAGGTTAACAGGAGGATTTTGAACTTTACTCTAAATTATTGTAAAGACACGTTCATATTAATTGTTAATTTTATTCTAATGTTGGAAAGGGCATTAAATTGTTATATCATGTTTTAAATTGTTCAAGAAAGTTTCTGCAGAAAATTAAAACATATCTTTGTGTTAAAAATAGTTAAATATCATAGATTACAGGCTAATATAATGTTTTTGGAATATTTCCCATATCGAGATACATCGGTATCGTGAGCCATGTATCGTGAATCGCATCATATCTCGATGTACCCTGAGATTCCAGCCCTAGTGAAGTACTTTGTATGGTTATTGAATATATGAGTTGAAGTGTTTCAAAAAATAACTTAGCTTTTATCTTGTTGTTTTCTGCTGTTTTTTTTTCTGGTCCCAAAAATGATCCAAACCGTGATCCTAAAACTGTGACACGATCCAAACCGTGAGTTTTGTGATCCGTTACACCCCTAGTGAACATTCAATTTGATAAGTGAAAAAAAGCTTTATGAATAAAAGTAAACAGGAAAATAGACAAAATAGACAGTGTGAGAAATTTGAATGAGGACTGGAAGCTAAGCTCTTAAATCTGGGAAGGAAAGGAGTCAAAGACATTCGGAGGCATGTGTTTGTTTATTTGTTTGTTTGATTCTGAGGCATGTACACATGCTCTTGGGTAATCTGGTACGGTGCTTGTTTTTAACGATGTTAACAGTTGAGAAGGCTGATTTACAACTATAGGTAGAACCAAACATTGTTAAAGTGTACACATGACACGTTGATGAGAGAAGGAAACTTCTCCTTTCGTACTCGTAAGCCTGTTTGTGTAACAGGCACTGGTAGGCTCGTTGTTGTGCTGTTAGCATCTGTGTGTTTTCCGCTCGTCCTGTCCTTTCAGTTTGTGTATTTTCCATGACCGTGTCGCTCATCCTGTCGGGATTTTTGTGTCCAACGTTTTGTCTCTTGTCTCTTAGTGCCGCTTAATATCGGCGCTTTGAACACGAGCAACAGACTCCATGCTTATAATACACACTGGCCTCGTATAATTCGTTGCTGGTAAAATGAAAGCGAAAGCTTCGGTCCACTCATCTCAGGAGACACGATATTCAGAGTCCACTGTTCTCATATTAGACAGCGTCATTGTTCACTCGATAACTTTACGTCCCAACATGTAAACATTAGCACACCACTATGAACTTTTGCCGGTTGAAGGACCCCGGTCCACACATAGTTGTCCTCGCGCGCCTGTTCAAAACTCGCTGTGGGTAAAGACGAATGAAATACTATTTTCTTTGCAGTCCGTAGGGTCTCGGGGTCTGGACCCGGACCGCGGTCTGCCTGTTAGGGACCCCTGGTACACAAGTATAAATGTAGAAATCATTGATAAAATAGAAGAAAAATAAAACAGCTAAAGTATAAAAGTAAACATTTAAACAAGTTGATTAAAAAAAAACTTATAAAAGCAGCTACAATGTAATATCAAAAAATAGAATAAGTGAATACATAAAAAGTAGAACTTGAGTAACAGGTATACAACTAATACATAAATATTATAAAATATAAGAGTAAAATTCCAGATCCAAATTACTGTCTACTGAAAAGCTGAATTAAATAAATGTGTCTTAAGTTTCTGGGGATGCTTACTGTGTCACAAACATTCATACAGTTGGAAGACAGATAAACTTGGACCCTTTCTCTCCCAGCTTCAGAACTGAAGCTGCAGGAAATTCTCTCCAATCCTTTTTAATATCTGAAATACAGTTTAAAAGGCTGTCCATGGGCCCCATGTCATCAGGAGACACAGCTACATACAGTGGAGTGTCATCAGCATAGCTATGAAAGTTAATGCCGAGTCTCCTGATGACGTCACCAAGTGGAAGCATGTATAGATTAAAAAATGTGGGACCCAGGACAGAGCCCTGAGGCACCCCACATCTCTGCCTCTTTCTCTTATGTTCTCACACATCCAGCTTCAAAAACTCAGCAGATAATGAGGTCTTCTGTCCCACCAAAAGCCTCCATAGATTCCTGTCAACCAGAAATGTCTTGTGGGGATGTGATCATGTGACCAGCATCTGCATCGTGATAAATGTTACCCTCTGATACCATACATCCTTTGATTTTGGCGGCTGGACGGAACTTCTTCATGAAACCAAACCAGATTAGTTATTTTAACCTTTATGTGCTTCATTTTTTGTTTTTTTTTTTTGTTCCTTCAAAGACCCAAAACAAGAAAAATATATGTAATGTCTTTTAGGTTTCAAGGTAATTTATGGTGAATATACAGCTTTGCCCATTTTTGACCCTGACCAGAGTGAAGGTTACAAACAAAAACAATAAAAGTGAAGCAATCATTACTTAACACATTCCTAAAAAATAATGTTTAATGACTTCCAACCATTTCTGTACAAAAATCTGTCTTGTTTTCATCTCACAATGAATTATTTTTCTAAATATTTTCAGAAAAAGATGGTTTCTGATAAAATATACAAAACAATACGTAAAGTTTGGACACTTTATTTTGAAAACTCAAGCCTTATTTAAAGAATTTGAACTTTTATTTTGAAGGGGAATCAGAATTGTAATTTGTTAAAAAATAATTTTTGACCTATATTCTACATGATCACCTGATTTTCTGAGAATTTAAGATGATATACAATATAGACAATAATTTGTTTAAATTCTTAGACTTTTATTCACAAATATGTCACCATGGTTACGGTAATGACATATGAATCCAAACAAAAAGTCTGAAAAGTTCCCAAAGTTTTGATGGATGTCAGGATGTGAGCTTCTGCCTCTGACCACCAGAGGGAGCCATCTCCTGATTATTGTCTTTCACCAGAACTACTTCTTTGTTTCTTTTTTTGACTGATAGCAGATGTTTTAATCTCCTTTCAGTTACCTTTGCCCGGTGCAAAGTCTTGTTTTATGGTTGCATATAATGTGAGTGTTTTCTTTTATGATCTCTACGTGTATCTAGACTCCTGCTTGTTTTTACTTTATCCTGCTATGTTCTTGTCTGTTTGTATCTGCTATTACAGTTTTTTATGATTGTTTATGCTCAAAGATAAGAAGATCCACACAAATCCTAAATTCTGCTCCAAGAAGCAAAACACCGCCACAGATTTGCACAGCATTACACACAATGTCTGCTTCACTCTTTTTGTAAAACACTACACATAGAGGTTTGTGAAACTGCACACATTTCAACTCATTGAACACAGATAAGGATTGTGAGGTTACTTCCTTGTCATTGCAAACCACTGGATTCTCAATGACCACATAAATGAACGAAGTGGATACCCACATCCACAAGTTGTGAAAACACGTGCTAATTTAAAAACGCAGCACTCAGGTGTGCTATAAACCTGTATCGGGCTGTTCTGGTCCAGAGTTGGTTCTATGATCACTCTGGATTTGAAGTCTTATAACTACACTATCTAGGATGCTGTTCCAGTCTGCTCCGGGATGAGTACGCCCAAAACTCTCTCAAAATGGCGTCCAGTGGCCTGTTGCCTTTTCAATGCGTACTTGGAGGACAACCTTCATTCTTCCTCTGGTCCGGGAGTCCATCAGAACCACCGGCAGTGGATGCCTGGTTCCAACGATGCGAGATGTGGGAGGAGGCTCTCTTTCAGCTCAATCACGCCGTCTACAGGACCACTGAACAAGCCAGCCTTCATCTCCGGGAAGGTCCTGATCTGGCTCCCAGACAGTGAGTCTGGCTGTCCACATGTGATCTCCTGTTTGGTCTCCTGATCAAGAAACTCAGTCCTCAGTACGTGGAACCGTTCCAAATCATCAAGCAAGTCACCCCAGTCTCATACCGCCTTTGCTAGCCGCGTCAGTACCGTGTCTCTCCCACATTCCAAGTCTCCTTGTTGAAACCCGCTGGAAGTCCTGGTGACGGGGGGACAGGGCCTTCCAGCCTGTCCACTCCCTCCTTGATTGTGAGTGACGAGGAAGCCTATTTGGTTAGAGAGCTATTGGATTCCTGGCCCCGGGGGAGGCAGCTGCAGTACTTGGTGAATTGGGTACTTTCTGAAAGAACGCTCATGGATCCACTCCCACCACATTCTGGACCCCTCCCTCATCTCCAACTTCCATCGCTGGTTTCCCTTAAAGCTGGCTCTTTGACCCCGTGGCAGGCCCCACACTTCCAGAGCTGCTCGCAGGAGGAGGAGCTGTGTCAGGACGCTGCTACACGGAGAACTGAAGAGATGTTACAGTGAAGCAGCTTAAACCTGTGAGTTCTGGTCTATAACTATTCACTGTTTAAACCAGCTAAAATATGGTTATATTTCAGAAAAACGCTCTAGATTAGTCCAGGAGTCCGTTTCTACTTTAACCAGACGACTGAGTGCGGAGCATCAAGTCAGGACAAAGATCTTGCAGGTAAAGGAAGTTGGGTAGGAAGTACAAAATAAAACACAGTTTTTCAAGATAAAAGAACCATATTTATGGTGAGTTTATAGCTTCTTTACTACAGATCTGAAACAAAATAATCTGTTAAAAGTCATATTTTCTGATTAAAATAGACTGCTTTAACTTCTGTGTTATTCAGTTTCTCAACTTTTTTTTTCTATTCAAATCTTTGAAATCATAACAAAGTCTCGTGTTTAGAGGACATGATGCAAAAGAGAGTTTAGCCGGATGTGAATATAGAACAAGAGTCACTTTGGGTTCAACTGTCAAAACCAGGAAAATGTGTTTAAACCCAAAATGAAGGAAACTGGGCTTGATAGCAGACCAAAACATTTAATAAATAAACTAAAACAGGACAAAAACTGATGGAAAAATAAAAAGAGGAGAAGCAGATGACCTGACAATGTAGAACTGAAAACACTTTTATACACTGAAGACAATGAACAGAAATGAAGAAAGCTGTAGAAGATCAACATGCACCTGGAATGACTGACAGGAGACAGAAATGACTAAAACACAAATGAAACACCACATTCAAACCCTCACAGAAAATGACATTAAATGTTAATAATTTCAGGGAATGAAAGTTGTTGGATCTGTGTTTAGATCTGTGTTGGGGAGAGTTTTGTTGATCGGGACATCACCAAGAGGGAGCATGCTGTAGCATCGTGAGACCCGACGAGAGAGTGTGGAGAGTTAACCTGGCAGCGCTTGAGTATCTGAACAAACATTTCTGACTCTTTCATTAGACCACCATACCAAAACCCACCAGTCAGTTAACTAACATTTGGAAAAGATTAACAAGCTTTTGACAGCCTGGAGTACCTGGACAAATTAATTGAAGATTACTTTGTTAGTCATGAAGAAGAAGAGCCCCACCACTCCTTCCACCAAGCAGAACCGCCTTGAAGATTCTCCCGGGGCCGTCTCCTCTCCAGGCAGCGGAATCAGCGACGCATTAGATTCCATAGATAAGAAGCTCTCCTGCCTTGCTGCCCGCCTTCAGGCCCAGCTGAAGATCCCCAAGGAGGAGGTTCAGAAGATCACCTTCGACAGAGTCCACCGGCTCGGAGGGAAGAGGCCCGACAGCCAGCGCCTGGGCCCAATAGTTGCTAAATTTGAGTATTTTAAACAGAAATAGTTGGTTAAGGCCCGCGGGCGAGAGGTGAAGGGAACCCATTACAGAACGACCAGTATCCCACAAAAACACAAAACTTCTGACATAAATTACCCGACAGAATGAGTGACGTGGTCACGGAAAATATACGAACTGAAAGTACAGTGCGAGCGTACAACACAGACGCTAACAGCACAACAACGGACTCACGAGAGGAATGGATTTGGGCAAACACAAAAAAGTCACTGTGAAATGATTAAAGAGTGTATGGAGGAAATGACAGAAACAATTTTAGAAGGAAAAGAGGTACAGCAGCTTCAAGAAAAGGTCCGACAGATTCTCCTGTCGTCAACACGAACTGAGCTGCTTTCCAGAGATGTGCAGGACTGTGGAGCTACAGTGGTGCCAATATTATATGAAACCCAAATAAAACAAATTAAAATAAGGCCAAAAGTTTTGAAACTGAAACTTTTATATTCGAAAAAAAAAAAAAAGAGTTTGAAACCTAAAAAAGAGAACATTTGAAGTTGAAAATAATTAAATTTATTTTAGAACAGTAAAATATTTCGGACATTTTAAATTTTTTTGGCCAAACACCAATATTTTTTTGTTTTATTTGGGTTTCAAATAATATTGGCCCCAATTTAGCTCCATACAGTTCCAGCTCAACACCACCATTCAAAGCGCCATCTACGTCTCTTTAAGTCTGTTTTATAGTTTACACATTGTAATTAAATAAAAGCACATAAAAGTGAAATATTAACTGAATATTTTTGCATGTTCAGACCCGGTCTACCAAGTTACTGGACCTCTCATCAAATTATTTGGGGACCCCTGAAATAGAGGCTTTCAGAGCTCAACTCCTACATCACGACTGGAAAGAGGTTTATGTTGAAGATGGAAATCACTCTGATGCTGCTTTTTTGGAGACATTTGTATATTTTTATCATCATCATTGTCCAGTGAGGAAAATAACAGATAGTAGGAAACACAAACCAAATCCACGGATGACAAAAGGGTTAGAAAAACCTGCAAAAAGAACAACTATTTATATCAAGATTTTTGAAAACATCAAACCAAAGATAACAACCAAACAGTTTTGTTGAAAAGACAACATCTTCAATGAACAGCAGTATGGCTTTGATGATAACAGATCAACATCTTTAGCAGAAAATATTACAACAACTATTGACAACAAACAGAACGCTATCAGTGTTTTTATTGATCTCAGCAAAGCATTTGACACAATGAATCATTCACTTCTGTTAGGAAAATGTGAGCACNNNTAAGAATTGGCTGCAAAGCTATTTAAATAAAAGACTTCAATGTGTGGAAATTGATGGCAGAGGATCAGAACAAAGGATAATAACATGGAGTTCCCCAAGGCTCTGTTTAGGGACCAATATTGTTTATACTTTATTTAAATTATATCGTCAAGGTATCAACAAAATGAGAGCTTCTCATTTTTACCGATGATACAAATTTATATTGTTCAGGTCAAGATATTTTTTAATGAATTATAGAAACGGCACCACTTTCATGAATATGTACACATATGTGCACAAAAAGCAACAATGCACCAAAACTTTATTGACAAAGTCAATGAACAGCTAAATGTAAACAGGAAGGAACATTTTTTACATAAAGAAACTAAAAGAAGCTCTACTTCTGCTGTGATCTTTCATTCTTGTAAAAGTTGTTCAAACTCCTCAGTGTTTCTTCTCCAGTAATGACTCGATTGGACCATCTAGTGGATCAAGTCAAGATGACAATAATAACCCATTTTGAAGGGACTCGTCTCACTGGTGGTTTCTTTCTACTGGATCTAGAATGTAGATACAGTCTATATGTTGTAGATCAGACTCTGAAAGACAAAACCATCACCACACTCACTGATGGTCTGGACACAAATCAGCATTCTGGGTCTAGGAATTGGGATTTTGGGAGTTAAAAATAGGCCTTTTGTTTACAGATGAATATTTTTGTGTACAAATTTGCAGTTAATGTCTACAAATTAAGATTTTAATGTGTATGTGAAAAAAAATTGTGTACACAATATAATGTTCCGTTAGAAAAAAATGTTTTTTGTGTAAAAAATAGTATTTTTGTGTAATTATTAGAAAAACAAC
The DNA here is from genome assembly GCF_002922805.2 of Oryzias melastigma. Classification (NCBI taxonomy): domain Eukaryota; kingdom Metazoa; phylum Chordata; class Actinopteri; order Beloniformes; family Adrianichthyidae; genus Oryzias; species Oryzias melastigma. The sequence continues at coordinate 45 of NW_023417104.1, read as the reverse complement.
ATGTATTATAATGCCAATAGAATTTTTCTAAAAACTTGTTACACA
>NW_023417103.1:26287-27299 GCF_002922805.2 Oryzias melastigma | reverse complement strand
ACTGGTTCGATAACGATCAATAATTTTCTGTTTTTTCTTCTGCTGAACTTCAGGAGATGAATCATAATGTTGCTTTAACATACTTTTCTGCTTCTGTCTAAACATAGGATTTGAATTATAACGTTCAGTAATATATAGTTTTTGTTTGTTTCGGAAGTCAAGGCTGTTTTTATAACGTGAGGTTATGAATTTCTTTTGCTTTTGGCTAAAACCTTCATCATTTTTGTAATGTTCATTAATGTAGTCTTTCTGTTTGGTTCTGAACTTTGGGTTATGTTTATAGTTTTCTGTAATGTAATGTCTTTGCTTCTCTCTTACTTCTGCTTTGCTTTGATATCGTCTCATTGAAAGTTGTTTTTGCTTTTGTCTAAACTCAACAGTGCTTGCATATAAATTATTGATATAATTTTTTTTTCTCTGACGTACATTTGGATTTGCATGGTATTGGAGCTTTGAATGCAGTCGTTTTTTAGTCTTAGACTTCTCTTTTAGGATGTCTTTTTTTTGGAGGTTGTCATTGTTTTGACATTGTAGTTTCAGTCGCAAGAATCTTATCCTCCTGTTCTTATTTAGTTTTAACATTTGAAGCTTAATTTTATCTGAAATGGTAGTATTATCATTTATGGTATGAGTTGGTTTATCATTGTTTTTATGAGGGATTTCCTGAATAATTTCTGTAACATTGTCACTGGTTTTGTTTGAAGGCAGAAGAGTGAACAGTTTTTGTATTAATGAGTCGATATCAGAAACATTTGAGACATCGTCATGACACGCAGCTTGTGAATCTGTAGTTTCTAGAGTTTGCATATTTTGTCCAGGTTTTGGGGTATTGCTGTCCTCTTTCATGTTTTTGTCAACATATGAAGACGATGCATCATTGTCATTGCTTTGGAAGGTTTGTATGTTGTTTGGTCCACTAGAGATACTTGAAGGATGAAATTCTATTGGTTTTAATTCATAAGCAGTGGATGATGGAACACCAAGTTCTTGAAAACACTTCAGTAATGTGTCT
>NW_023417103.1:22519-25511 GCF_002922805.2 Oryzias melastigma | reverse complement strand
ATTGTTGCGACCTAAAATACCTGATGTTTCTGCAAATTTTGTGAAAAGTTGTCACAAAATTTGCAATACTTTTACATGAATTGTATTTATAAAGCACCTAAGAAATTGTACTTATTAAAAAAAAAAAAACGTTTTCCTGCAGATGTAGGGACAGCAACGAGACGGCTGCTAAAGGACCATCTACAAAGTGCACGCTTTGAGAAAAGGTCATTCCGTAAAAGTCAATATTCTGTTAACAACTAATAAATGTCTGCATTTATGTTAACTAGTGATGGAGATTTGTCACCATATTCATGATACAATATATATTTTTGGGGAAAAGCTATTTTTTAAATTTTATTATGTTGATTTTATTAAATTTTAATTGTTATATAAAACATGATAAAGATGCTTAATAGTTCTGGGAATATTAACACTACAGTCACTAAACTTTCCGCACTGACTGATGATAACCTCGTTGTTTTACTGCAACAATGATTGTAGATAAAATGTGCTTTGCTATTTTCTATGTTTATTTTTTTAATATGACTACAGGGGAAATCATATTTTTATCAAAATCTCAATAACACCAAATAAATGAAAGTTACAGCAACCACAGTCTTTGTGCTGACTAATCATGACCTTCCTGACTAGGGCTGGGAATCACTGGGTACCTCACGATACGATACGATACGCGATACATGGGTCACGATATCGATAGTACGATAATTGGTAAAAATGCTGTCTAATAACTAGCATTATATAGAAGAACATGTTTTTTTGGGAAAATATATCCCCATCTATATTTTTTAGCTTAAACACAATCATAATAAACAACTTTTCTTATTTTGTGCAACAAATTATAGACACTTTTATACAACATTGCTGAAATCAGTAATACTATGTCTTTGACAAGCATTGACTACAACCAAATTGGAATTATCTGTCAAATTCAATGTTAACAATAGTAAACATGATCAGCAGTGACACTACTTAGAGCAGAATTGTTGTAAACAACAGAACAAAAATTAAATAAGTCAAGTGGCGACAGCCATCTACCCCTAAAACAACGTCACACCAAAGGATGATGAATATAATGTTTTACAGCCTCTCTCAAAATTGACCTAATTTTTTGTGCACTTTTCTCTCACTTGAAAAGGGCTGAGCATCCAAAAATGAAGGCTGATTTACTCAGACTGTCACTTGAGATTATTTTAAAATCTTTATTTTCCATAAAAACCTTAAAACACACATAATAATGACAATAAATATAATGTTAGGTGCTTCAATTAATTAGCAACACCCCTAATTTTACAGTGAATTAATGTACTTTATTTTAATTACATTTAAATGTAAGTTCATACATCAGATCCTGTTTTATTTATTTAAGAATTACTTTAAATTAACATTAGCAACAAGTAATTACATTTTTGAAAACGTCACATTATAAATTTATCAAAGTTACACCGTACACCAGCAGGTTAAACATTGAAGTGCATGAAAGCGAAAATTCCGACGGTCCTTGAAGCATACACAAACAACTGCGAAGCCCGTGCTTAGTTCCCACAGCAAACAGGAAGTACGTGATCGCTGACATTCTAGCTCAGACAAAGTCACTTCTTATCGGCTAGATCTCCTACAGATGGAGGATAGATGCTGACAGGTAGACATGCTTCACACACGCGCTACAGAGCCTGTATCTCACCGGTGCTTCTCCCGAACGAGCGCGTGCATCACAATTAAATGTCCGATGCAGCGCGCAATATATCGCAATATCGATATTTTGGCACACCCCTATTCCTGACATGCTACAACAAAGATTGTAGCAAAAATAACTGTCTATGATTTTAAGATGTTTTTTGAAAATGTAGATCATATTTTATAATCAATGCTCAATAGCTCTAAGGATATTAAAGCTACAGTTATCAAACTGTCTGTAGCAACTAAAATGTCTTACTACAATAAAAATTATGGCAGAAATTAACATGGTTTCATAGCTATTGAAGATTTTTTAATTACATATGAAATTATTACAATGCAACATATTTTTGCTATAATCTTTATTGCAGTAGGACAGCAAGTTTATTATTAGTTAGTATGGAACGTTTGGTGACAGTAGCTTCAGTATCATTAGAGCTATTGAACATTTTAGATCAAATATGATCCCCATTCATATTTTAAATATCCTAAAAAAGAAACAAAGTAAATTTCTGCTTTTAACTTAGTTGTTGTAGAGCAGTGACTTTACTGAACTGTTTATCCTTTCAGTGATCACCACAGTGAATCAGCTTTCATTGTTTCACACAGATGATTACGCAGAGTGTTACTTCAGATGCTCTGTCTGACACAATCCTGTATTTTTAAAGCACACAGAAATGAAGTTAATGCAACAGCATAAACTGACTTGTTGAAGGACCCTCAGTGAGTTATAGCCATTGACTGTATATAAGAACCTCATGGCTCTAGAAGTCCAGTACTTTTTAACAGTCAATGGTTGTAGCTTATTGGCTACCCTGGGAACTTAACCAAGATCCTACACCAGCCAACTAAGGCATCCAGCCACCTGTAACTGTAACGCAAACTTGAAGGAAAAAAATCCTATATTTCTGAAATAAATGTAACTCACAAACAGCAGGTCAAATAGTTTTTTCTTTTTTTTTAACATATTAGCTCTTTATATATAAACAAGTCTGTGTGCCTTTGGCTGTTTCGTTTCTGTTACATTATAAGACAGGATTTCAGTAATTTGTTATTTCTTTCTGTGATGATTTATTGCATGTAAAACTAAACGTTTTGTACTTTTTGAAGACTTTGCCATTATTAGTAGTTTAAATTTTCTACAACTTTTATTCTTTTTTCCCACCTCCAGTAAATGCTGTAATGACCAGGTTTAATAATAATTTTTAAAAAAAATTTCACATTTCATATTCAACAAAGAGTAACTCTGACTTTTATCTGACCTCGTTTGGTTATTATTAAACAAGCTGGAATTATTAATCAATATATTTAGCTC
>NW_023417103.1:19026-20980 GCF_002922805.2 Oryzias melastigma | reverse complement strand
GTGACACTACTTAGAGCAGAATTGTTGTAAACAACAGAACAAAAATTAAATAAGTCAAGTGGTGACAGCTATCTACCCCTGAAACAATGTCACACCAAAAGATGATGAATATAATGTTTTATAGCCTCTCTCAAAATTGGCCTAATTTTTTGTGCACTTTTCCCTCACTTGAAAAGGGCTGAGCATCCAAAATTTAAGGCTGATTTACTCAGACTGTCACTTGAGATTATTTTCAAATCTTTATTTTCCATAAAAACCTTAAAACACACATAATAATGACAATAAATATAATTTTAAGTGCTTCAATTAATTAGCAACCTCCCTAATTTTACAGTGAATTAATGTACTTTATTTGACGTACATTTTATTTAAGTTCATACATCAAATCCTGCTTTTTTATTTAAGAATTACTTTAAAATTAACATTAGCAACAAGTGATTACATTGTTTGAAAACGTCACATTATAAATTTACCAAAGTTACACCGTACAGCAGCAGGTTAAACATTGAAGTGCATGAAAGCAAAAATTCCTTGAAGTGTACACAGACAACTGCGTAGCACGTGCTCAGTTCCCACAGCAAACAGGAAGTAAGTGATCACTGTCATTCTAGCGCTCAGACAAAGTCACTTCTTACCGGCTGGATCTCCTACAGATGGAGGATAAATGCTGACAGGTAGACATGCTTCACACATGCGCTACAGAGCCTGAATCTCACCGGTGCTTCTCCCGAACGAGCGCGTGCATCGCTATTAAATGTCTGATGCAGCGCGCGCCCATAGTTCCGGCGCGTGACTCAGACTCAGCGCTACAGCCTCTTTAAATGAAAATATAATACCAATACTTGGTGAGAACCCATCGAGAATCGATCGCAGGACTAAATATTGCGATATATCGCAATATCGATATTTTGGCACACCCCTATTCCTGACATGCTACAACAAAGATTGTAGCAAAAATAACTGTCTATGATTTTAAGATGTTTTTTGAAAATGTAGATCATATTTTATAATCAATGCTCAATAGCTCTAAGGATATTAAAGCTACAGTTATCAAACTGTCTTTAGCAACTAAAATGTCTTACTACAATAAAAAATTATGGCAGAAATTAACATGGTTTCATAGCTATTGAAGTTTTTTTAATTACCTATGAAATTATTACAATGCAACATATTTTTGCTATAATCTTCATTGCAGTAGGACAGCAAGTTTATTATTAGTTAGTATGGAACGTTTGGTGACAGTAGCTTCAGTATCATTAGAGCTATTGAACATTTTAGATAAAATATGATCCCCATTCATATTTTAAATATCCTAAAAAAGAAACAAAGTAAATTTCTGCTTTTAACTTAGTTGTTGTAGAGCAGTGACTTTACTGAACTGTTTATCCTTTCAGTGATCACCACAGTGAATCAGCTTTCATTGTTTCACACAGATGATTATGCAGAGTGTTACTTCAGATGCTCTGTCTGACACAATCCTGTATTTTTAAAGCACACAGAAATGAAGTTAATGCAGCAACATAAACTGACTTGTTGAATGACCCTCAGTGAGTTATAGCCATTGACTGTATATAAGAACCTCATGGCTCGAGAAGTCCAGTACTTTTTACAGTCAATGGTTGTAGCTTATTGGCTACCCTGGGAACTTAACCAAGATCCTACACTAGCCAACTAAGGCATCCAGCCACCTGTAACTGTAACGCAAACTTGAAGGAAAAAAAAATCCTATATTTCTGAAATAAATGTAACTCACAAACAGCAGGTCAAATAGTTTTTTCTTTTTTTAAAAAAAAAAAAACATATTAGCTCTCTATATATAAACAAGTCTGTGTTCCTTTGGCTGTTTCGTTTCTGTTACATTATAAAACAGGATTTCAGTAATTTATTTCTTTCTGTGATGATTTATTGCATGTAAAACTAAACGTTTTGTACTTTTTGAAGACTTTGCTATTAT
>NW_023417103.1:6530-18575 GCF_002922805.2 Oryzias melastigma | reverse complement strand
AGTATAAAATGGGAATACAATCGACATAACTTCACAAGTGTTAGTGACGACTGAAACATGAGCAAAAATAAAAAAAAGAAAGAAAAACCTCAACAAACTTTTGCTGTTCTCCCCCCTCATCCACGTGCAAACATCCCATCCACAAACGCGCACTAAAATCCCCACACCTTTCATCTCACCGTCAACAGTTTCAAGCACAGGAATTATTACAGCTTCTTCATTTCACCGCGCTAAACTTTTTTTCCCCTTTACGGTGTGCATCAATGAAATCACCCCGTCATGAAGGCTGACGCGGAAAGTAATGTGCGCTGTGAAAAACTATAGAGTTTTATTTCTTTAAAAAATAAACTGTTTATATGGGTGACAGTCACATCGCTCCGTGAATAGAATTTCCTTATGAATTCCCTTATGGCCCCGTCGTAACGCACGTCATCGGTAGACAGCATATCATTTAAACAATGTGCTGGCTTTCACCAGTTCAGATATTAAAATCAGAACACAAAGAAGAGACAACACAATTGTTAATGCTCCGTCTATTCTGGTCAGATAACTGAAATTATCCACAATGTTGACTTCAGAATTTTCAGTGATGCAAAGGCTTTGAAGCAACCGCTCCGCATGACACTCACTTTAGAAAAGAAGGAATGTTAGACTTACGATTCCAAAGAGATCAAAGAAGTCCAGACGACGCAGAGATGAGTCCTCCAAAGTCTTCCAAAGTCCTTCGCAAATAGATCTAATCACCAGAGTGGTTAGTCTGAAGTGGAAGCGCACGAACGCAGCTTTTAACCTGTTTACCGGGTGTGACATGAGAGGCGTTGACTAACTCGTGATTGGCTGAGAGCAGGCTCTCGTTTCTCCACCCTATCGCTGGCTCTGCTGCAGTGACAAACTCCTCCTTCTCATCGGTATGCATGAGGTGAGCATGCTGGCTTCACAACAGCTGCAGGTGGGGAGAAGGGAGGGGGGGAGTTTCTTTGTTGTTCTGGAGATCCAAGACGGTTTTCTGAACTTTTCCCCTTGTAATAAAATGTTATTAAAAGCTATAGATGGATTGTGGTTGTTGCTCGTTTTTTCCCTTTTATTTATATTTGAACTATTTCATTGATCATACGTAAAAGTTCTTGTAGATGATGCACACTTTATAGAAAGAGTAAATGAGTTTTTGTTCACTTAAAGATTTTTTTATTGCTCCACCAGAGATTATGAAACCATACATACATTTATCATTTTTCATATTTGCTAATGTAACTTAATTAAAAGACAAAATGTAAGATTTTACAGGATAGAAAAGTTGTTAATGTTATTATAGGCTTTTTTTGAAAATGTTTTTTGTACTGTTCAAATACATATATAAGTGGCGTATACTTGTATAGCTCTTTATACCCTCCTTCGAGGGCCCAAAGCGCTTCACAGTCACAGACCCATTCACACACACATTCACACACTGGTGATGGCTCTGCTGCCAAATACTGGCGCCAACCTCATCAGAAGCAATTTGGGGTTCAGCGTTCTCTACAATGTGAACGCTGAAACGGTGCACTTGTCTGTCAGAAAAACAATGCACAAAAGCAGAGTACAAACAGTTTAAAACAAAAGGGGAAAAGTGTACAGTGATTGATTTGCTGCTTTGATAAAGGTTTTGTTTTTTGTATTAGGAAGTTGCATGGAGGGTAATACAATTAAAGATGAATTACTAAAGATGGAGTTAACCAACATCCCATAGATCCAAACCACATACTAAATGGTAAACATTCATGGGAACTGTATTTAACATAATTCTTTCTCTAATATCATTTCAACCCATGCTGTCTTTTTCATATCTATTAAACACATATTTTCACCATTTATAATATGAAACAGTCACAATTCATTGTGGTATAGCAAAAGAAATGACTGCCATGAAGATGCACGTGTGAAATTTTTCCATGAAGTCATAAAAAATGTGAGATGTAGACACATTGGAAGAAGTAACATTACAGTAGTTGAAAAGAAGAACTATAGATTTGGATATAACTGTTAAAACTTTTGTTGTGTTAATAAAATAAAATATATATATAATATTTTATTTGTATCTAAATATTCACATATTACCTAAAGTCATTAAACCAGACAGATGTTTTTAAATGTGTAATTTTCCTGACACTCACTCAGAGCTATAACTTTGAAGAGTTTAAATAAACTGCATATTGGTAATGTGAGTCCTGTGTTTGGTGCACACTAAAAATTGAATGTCTAACCATTTGGTAAAATAGTATGAAATGTTACAATGATTTATTTGGTACATTTCATTACAAACAAAAGCATAAACATGGATATGCATACAAAAAGTAAGTTTTGTTTTATTGAGACAAGAAAATATTTTCAGTGTGATGACAAGTTTTCCCTGATTCTTGATCAAAAGACAAATATATATATTTACAAGTTAGAAAGAAGGAAATTGCAATCACTATCAGAGCATGTTTTTACGTATGATAGAAACGTAAACCATGTCAAGACTTTCCTGAAATTATGTACTTTGTTTATTTTTCTATCTGTACACACAATTTGACCATAACTACAAAGTCAGTCAATTACTTATTGTATTTAAAAGGATGAGCCAATAAAGTACTGATAAAAAACTAATTCATACATAAATATTCTATTTATAAATGTCCTATAAAGACAGAGTATATAGAACACAAAGGAATATGAAAAATACCTAACTTCATGACTTATGATTTCTAAATAACTGACAGTGTTAGTAATACATACATTTTGTCAGTGTTTGTGGTGTGACTATCACACTATTTGTTTTTGGAATTGTTCACATCACTTATGTGGAAGCTCATACATGAAAAACTGGATAGTTTATAAAAAAATCTATTCAGTCAAAGGGCAAGGTTTTTTTTTCTTTTGTTTTACCAGAAATAGTATTAAAAGAGCAAACAGTACATTTAAAAAGATTTAATGTGATGTTTAAAGCTGGATCTTATCCTGATAGTTGTGGGAAAATAAAGCCATCTCCCATATGAAACACCTGCTGCCAGTTTTAGCATCCTTTGAAAATTTAAATGACTGTTCCAGTCTTTGAGAAGACCATTGCACCTGCTGCCACAAAAATAAGAGGTAAGATAAGATCAGAGGGGTGTTTAGCATTTGCGTGAGAAAACTAAAGCCTGTCTTTTCATCAGTGGCTTCACATTGACAGGAGCTCAGATTTATGGCAGCAGAGAACAAAAGGGGCTCCTTTTTCACACTTAAGCCACTTAATATGCACAGCTTCAATGACTGCGGGCACCCGGGAAAGTCAACAGAGTGGTTTCACACCTTACTGTTACTTTGTGCCAGACCAGATCATAACAGTGCAGCTCTGGACTGCAGAAGATCATTTGTATTTTGAATTAAGAAAGGATCAGACTTTTTACCTAAGTTTTGCTTAATATCTGAATTCTGTGTATTCTGGAGTAACCATAGGGCAAACAAGACATCTACAAGTGAGCAGGGATGTAAAAGCCTTCACAAAGTTTGATCTTTCAGGTGTACCTGCACCACAAATTATAAACTTAACTCATCTAAACTAAATAATCCATAATTTAGTAGCCCTTAATTTAAGAAAATACTACTTTTTCTATTTTTTTCCCCTTTAGCCAAAGAGCCATTATGAAGAAGATAAAAAGACACAAGTGGCTGCAAAGTCGCAGGCTATAGACCTCAGAATTAGCCAAAATATACCAGACACAAAGAAACAAAACTTGACAACAACATGAGAAATATGCTACAGCCATAAAAATAAAAATTTGTAAATTTGTAAACAAATGCATCTTTGCAAAAACACATAGGCATACTATACTATACTATATATATATATATATATATATATATATATATATATACCTGTGTGTGTGTAAATACATATATGTATATATTTAAATATGTATATTACACATACATGTTTAGTAATACAAAATTATATTTCAGTAGTATTGACCCAATCTTTTACATTCACTCTATCAGTACTATTAAGTGTTTACAAGTATTATCCCATTAAAAATTTTGATCCAAATAATTCCACAGTTTTCTTCCAAAACAGAAGAACATCTCTAGATTACATTTGTTGTTGCCCTATACTAATCAAAATGAAAATGAACAGACATTTATATTATTCCCGTTTTCTTTTAAAAATATATTCCACTTACAAGAGGAAACTATTTTTATAGGCTGATAAATGAAACATTTAAATTTTTATATATACTGTATCTGCAAAATAAAAGGTTTTGGATTTTTTTAACAATGCACTTTTGAAACACAAAACCAACTTCGTATAAAACTAATGAGTTTTTCGGGAAGTTTCATGATATGAGCTATATTTGTTTTTTATGTATTTCTCCAAATCTCATTGCATGACTTGAAATTTGCAGAATTAAGAATTATTTTTGTGGCTGCACGGTGGTGCAGTGGTTAGCGCTCTTGCCTCACAGCGAGAAGGCCCCGGTTCGACTCCCGGCTGGGACCTTTCTGTGTGGAGTTTGCATGTTCTCCCCGTGCATGCGTGGGTTTTCACCGGGGACTCCGGCTTCCTCCCACCGTCCAAAAACATGCTTCGTAGGTTAATTGGTGACTCTAAATTGTCCCTAGGTGTGAATGTGAGAGTGAATGTGTGTGATTGAGGCCCTGCGACAGACTGGCGACCTGTCCAGGGTGTACCCCGCCTTCGCCCTTCAGTAGCCGGGATAGGCTCCGGCACCCCCGCGACCCCGAAAGGGAAGAAGCGGTCAAGAAAATGGATGGATGGAAGAATTATTTTTGAAAAATTGATAAATGTTGTGGTAAAAGAGGGACAAAGTTGAGATGTAAATTTTGATTTTTTTCTTTTACGTACTAGATGTTACCTTGGAAAAAGCTAGACTTCCAATTTATTTTTAAAGAACATTCTTCTAAAATAAAGTCCTGTTTTGGAAACACAAACATTCATCAAAGTTTAATCTAAAACCATTTAGTTGTTGTAAGACACTATAATCCATACCTCTGTGAACTCATCCATGTTGCCACTCCCGCCCGTTCCCTCAGGTCTTCCTCCTCCCTTCAGCTGATGGTACCCACTACTCGCCTCATCACCATGGGGGACAGAGCATTCAGTTGCTCTGCCCCCAGCTCTGGAACTCCCTTCCCTCTGATCTACGGAACCTGGACTCACTCCCTCAATTTGCAAAAAAACTAAAAACCTACCTCTTCACATTAGCCTATCCCATCTAATTTGCTGTATTTTATTATATTTATTTGTTTTATATGTTTTATGACTGTCATTTTAAACAGTTTATTATGTTTGTTTTTATCTGTAAGGCGACCTTGGGTGTCAAGAAAGGCGCCATATAAATAAAATTTATTATTATTATTATTATTAATAAATAAATGAGAGATGCTATGTCAGACGTTGTCCACAAGATGTCACTGTGGGACTCCTTTTTTTCATCTTCAAAACGTATAACCAACAACAAAACTTTGTCCTTGTTGAGTTGAGGTTTAAAAGAAGATGTCAGAGGGTTTTGTTCAGATAATTCAAACTTGCACAGAAATTATATCTGTAATAGTTGCTTTTTTTAACATATGTTTTTGTTAGAAAATGACAAGCTATGAAACTTGAAACTTGTGAACTATGAAACTTGTGAGCTTCACACACAAATGTCAGTGTGTTTTATTCTAACATAATAAATTAAGGCCTAGGTAATATTAACCTTCATTTAGTATAATTTTGGCCTCTAAAAATCATGCTTCAATTGTTAAAGATGGTTTGACACTATTAGGTTTGACATACATGTGACACTATCATAAGTTTATTTTTTGCAATGTAAAACATTTGCACAAAAACATAGTACTATAAAAGATCAGAATACAGCTAAAAAGATGGCTTGACTACAAGTGTTTTTTTTCTTATAAAATACTTTCAACCTCTATTTTGATACCACTGAGGGGTTCTTTTTTTTAAATATTGAATAATCAAAAAGAACGTATCACATCATTTCCACAGTGCTTCAATTTACCACATCAAAAAACAATGGGAACACTTTTCAGATCAAACAAACAACAAAAAAATGACCTCAAACTTTATATCAGCACCTAAACTAAAAAAGGTGGTATACTTTATTCCACAGTTTACCCCAATTTCAATACAATAGAAAGGACATCATAATGATTTTGTAGTTTAATTTAAATTTTTTTAGTGAGCCCTGTGACAGACTGGCGACCTGTCCAGGGTGTACCCGCCATCGCCCATCAGCAGCCAGGTTAGGCTCCAGTACCCCCCTGCGACCCCGAAAGGGAAGAAGCGGACAAGAAGATGAATGAATGAATATTTTAGTGACTTTAATCATTGTGAAGATTGAGATGAAGCAGAATAGAAATAGAGAAGAAAAGCTAAGAAGGAAGAAATAAAACAAAGCAGAGGAATTGAAGTTTACCCTTTGGACTCTTTAGACATTGTTTTTGCTTTCTTTTTTCTAACTTCAGTTTTATCATCTAAGTTCTAATAAATATAATGCAATATTAATAAATTAATATTTATATTTTGCCTCAATGACCATTGTTGGTCTAGAATACTATCATCGAGTGCACTAACACTGAAGTAACCATCTGACGCAATAAAGGGATTAACTGGGGGAAAAAAAACACACAGAAATAACTGTAATTAATAAATTACAATAAACATGATAAACTTACAGCCCTAGATTGTATACGTCAAAAGGCATATAAGCTGTTCCACTAGAACATTTACTTAAGATGCTGCATGCATTCTTTTGTTTTGTGCATAACAGTCTGCAGTAACAGTGAGAGCAACAAACTATAAAGAATGTCAATCCACTTATGTCTAATTTTGGGTCTCAGTCTATGGTAAATACTTTTCTATCTTCAATATACCTTAAGGTCCAAGGCGCTTTACAGTCACAGACCCGTTCATCCTTTCAATCACACACTGAAGGTGCCACCGATGCTGAACACTGGCCCCAACCTTCCACCAGAAGCATAGACTGTATATAAAAATATATTTTAATATATTTTTTATATATATATATATAAATAATATATTTTTACAGTCTATGACCAGAAGCAATGGTGGAGTTCAGTGTCTTGTACTATGACACTTTGACACATGAGCTGCCAAGGTGGGAGTCAAACTTGCAATCTTCTGATCAGGAGTTGACCTCACTACCGCTACACCATGGCCTCCGTCTTTATGTATATAAATATATAAATAAAATAAGTACAGCAACATTACACTAGTGACAATACCACTTTAAAATAATGTACTTAAAAAATTAAAGGTTTTTTAAATTATGTTACTTCAACTTGAGAGGTATGAGGAACGTTTGATCTTTAAAACAGTGAAGCAAAAGATGTTTTTTTCCACAGTTTTCTAAGGCCGGCCTCATGAAGTGAGTGGAGCCACAGCAGCTATTGATGCTTTGAGGTGTTAATTTCAGAGACACTTAGTCCTGCATCTTTAACGACTTCAGGTGACGAGGGTTCTGTGTGAGGGTGCTGGGGTATTTGATGTTTCTATCTAGATGGCAGAATTTCCTGCCAGCATATATCTGCTTGGATAACTGAAAGACTTTACATTTAAGTTTGGTAAATGTCAGATGTCTCTTAAATGCATGATACTTTTTAAGATCAATTTAAAATATCCCCACAAAAAATAAAATAAAACACTTGGAGATCCAGGTCTCTCTGATATCAGAATTACTCTGTTAAATTAAAACTCACGTCTACACTGTCATTTCAGGTAAAATTACATTTATGCATCATTTTGTCAACATATTGAAGTAAAACAGAGTCCACACGAGGACTAATTTACACAGCTTATTCTACTGTCATTGAAAGTACTTTCATTAAAACAATTCATAAAATTCTAATTCATTCAAACTTCTGTCATTTGTAGGTATAAAGCAGATTATGTGAAAATATAAAATACAATATACTTTTCTGCTGGGAAAAAAAATCATTAAAACATCTTCTCACTACAATTCCTGCTCTATGAAATAACGTGTACATATTAAAAAAGAAACAATCATTTTCCTTAGTAAATGGCACAAAAATAATATTTAATCTGTACTCTATTTTGGACACCACGACTAATTATCTCAACTATGTGCTATTTTTTCCAATAAAACTGCATGTCAGACAAACCAGCTTACACAAAAATCATCAATACTATTCTTTTGGAACCCATTCATTACAAAAAGTTACATTCAAAGCAAGATATCAAACCCTAAAACCACCATCAGCCACAAAAATCATGCCTCTGTGAAATTGTTCTATGGGCCGGACCAAACGTAATGGAGGGCCGGATCTGGCGTGCAGGCCATAGTATGCCCTAGATTATTTTCTCACAAATACCATCTTTTTCTATAAACATAATCATATTAAACATCATATTGACAAGAATATTGGAAACATTTATAGTAACCTAATTTTCTGTCTTTCTACATTTAACATACACAATAAGAAAATGCATGAAGGGACCACCACAATCTTTTGTTTTCCATAATTATTCAAAGTATCCCTGGAATCACTTACATTTCTTAAAAAAACAATAATAAAAAAAAGGACATAATACATACGTACAAATTTGGCATTTTCTTTTCATATATGTGGAAAATTATATAAAGTTTAATACTAACACAACAGACTGATATTTGCCTTTCTTTGCAATAGAAAATACTGGACAAATGACATCAGTGATATTATTAAACAAGACTGTGGTTGATAATAGTTGCCTTTATTTTATCCTTCCTTTTGTTGTTTCACACTGACCACGTTTACTGTCTTACAAATCATTATTTTTTTTTTATTTATGATGTCAGTTTCATTTACTCCTATATTTAGAAAGAATCAATTTGTTCACTTAAAGACAATACAAAATAAAAGAAACAGGAGCATTTTAGACACTATCAAAGATGACACTCAGTTTGAGCTGCAATTTCTAATGTCTTCCTTGGAAAAAATATACAGTTATTTTTTAGTCCCCATGACAGCATTCCCCTTTAAAATTAAGTTGTAACAATATTTAATGACAGTACTTTGTCATCTTATCTGAACATGAGGAACTTTTCACTTGTTCAAATACAAAAATTCTTCTTGCATTAGGACAGACAGAATAAAATCTAATTTCAAACCATAAACCTCTGATACTTGCACATTCCTATGTGACTTTTGCACATCCGCTGGTTTCTTGTCCCTTTATTTCTTCACATTATTTCTCACACATTTGTTAATCCTCTTTTTGGACATTTATTTGTGAAGTAAGGAAGGCCTTCTTTCTTTTTTCTGTTCATGTATTTGTGTTTCTCTGTCCACATTGAAGTCAGCTGTACCCACATTGTCATTGTAACAGATACCATGACAATAAAAGCATTCAATTCAATTTTGACAGTGTTCACGGCCACTTCTGTTAAAAAGTACACAGATGAAAATTGTTTGCTCCACAGTAGCATCTTCTGTATAGGCAAAAGCAATTTCATATATGATTATAATTTAATGTATAATAATACACACAGACACATACATTTGTTTTCACAGACCTTTTGGTGTCAGAAGGTTCATGAGAAGTTCATCAAAACCACAGCTGCATCTTTAAGATAAAATCTTTTGTCTCAGAGAGTCGTTAACACTGCTGAAGCTCTGACTACCTACCCTTCATTAACACGTCAATTGCACCACAGGAGGCAAGCCCTCCTCTCACTCCAGCCATGGCATTGAAAATGCATCTTTGGGAGAAAAAAAAACTCACTTGATCCACTGTTTGAAAGCCAAAGGTCAATGAGAGCACAGAAGTGAGACTTTACCAACAAAAAAAGTTATATCTTTTAGAATATTGCTATTTGAATGTGGTATTTTCAAAAACTGTTGAGAGTGCAGAGAACACAATAACATGTGCATGAAAGTTATAATTAATATTTGTAAATGAAAGTTTTAACTTTCTTGTTTAATAATGACTTTCAAATAACAGACATCTAAAGTGAATGTTCTAATTAAACAACTCATATGTATTTGACATATATAAAGCATTTGAAACTTCTCTGACAGATTGCAACAATTTATGTAAGCCTTCCTCATCTTTCATCTTCACTTTCTTATTACTTAAATGATCACTTTCCAAATAAATCCACTTAGAAATATTTTAAAAAAGAAAAAAAAACTCACAAGTTTCTACTGATATTTTATATAGCTCCAAGTGAAATGTATTGGTTTTAAGTTACCTAACACCCAGAAATGTCAAAGATCCATTCATATCCACTTCTGTTTCTTAAGACTACCTTAATTTGCTGTTTAGAAAACTTTGAATAGAGTTTAATCATGGCATTCTTTCAAAAGGAAAATAGTGGATTTATGTGCTGAGATTTCGATCACAAAAATGCATAAATGTAGACATTTAGGGTGTCCTCCAAATTTGAATTTATATTAGTTTTGAAATATCAGTTATAGATTCATTTCAAATCAATGGGGAGTGTTCAAAGTATGATATGCATTTCTTTAAAATATTCCAGTACATATTCCTATCATGTGATAACATCACTATTTACCTTTGAATAACTACTCCCATGTGTACTTTCATCTCTTCAGAGCTACATCTGAGGTCTGCAACCTTTACAACCACTGTTTTCCTGACAAAAGTGACAGAGAACTGCAAAATGTCCCAACACTGTTTAGAAAAATGCTGTGTACTAGTCTTTAAGCTATTTATTACATTTATCATATCTTACATGTTCCAATTGTGAAATTAGAGCAGCTCCAATCTTGGCCTGTATAATAGTTTTGATTTGTTCCATAATGATTACTGCACAGTAAGTTCATTTTGAGGCAGAGTATTCTGTTCAAAACAAGATCCTGAAGTGGTACAATCCTTTGCAGTTGTCATTATATGCAATTTTGTGCATTTAAATCTTTAATTATTAGCATAATATATGTACTGCTCTACAGTAAAAATAGCATGTTTTGAACTTGTTCCAATCACAAACTGTTCTAGTAATATATTTAATTACTTATGAAGGATGAAAAACATGTGCATTTTACTAAAAGGATTTTCTCAGGAATGTCTTGCACTACATTACAATATTCACACCAGAAGAATTATTCACAAAAAGCTTTATTGAAAAGAAAAACAGTGGATAAAAACTTTGCATTTTCAAACAGAAAATCCTCATGAGGTTGAGATCAAAACAAAAATCAGATCCTTCTCCAAATAAACATGAATGTCAATCACAAACAGTATTGTATAGTAATGTATAGTAATAAAATATTTTTTATCTTTAACAAAATGTAACAAATAAACTTTAGTCTCTCATTACAAATAGTAGAAAAATAAAGACTGGCTCAATAGTTATGGTACATGTGAACCGAAGGTGCAAACAGCGTTATTTCTACATTATTTAAATATATATGAATATGACTGTAAACTCTGGTAGATTTACATGTATATATACATATATAAATAAACATAAAGTTCTAAAATTACTACTACCACATCTAACTTAAAAAAATGACATTGTCCAAACTCCAAGAAAATAAACTTGGTTAAATCCTTAAAAACCGTGCTGTCCTCACACAGCCTAAGGCACTAGTGTTCCAACAACGTTGAACACTTTTGAGCTTTAACTTAATGATGCACTTTGATGATATTTTCACCTTCTACATCCACATCAACTTTTAATGGTAACAAGTCATACATGTCCTCCTGCTCTACACCAGGTGCCATCTGCTGAAGAATGTCCCAAGAGGTTTTAAATTCACCTCCCTGGACCGTGCTTATCAGCACCTCCTCCGTGGACACCGCTACACCATTTATGGTGATGGACACCTTCCTTGAAGAGACTGGCACCTCCTGGAAAACACAAAAAATAGACAAACATTTTTATTTTATTTAGAACTTTACATTTCTTGAATTGCTTTAGTTTGCAGTGTACAGTAGCAGAAAAGCCTAACTTTGATTAAAATACCTCAAATCCATTTGTGAAGCAGCTGAAATTCTGTTTTTTTTCTCTTAAGGAGTAACAAACCCCATTTTTTCCC
>NW_023417103.1:2771-6433 GCF_002922805.2 Oryzias melastigma | reverse complement strand
GAAAAGCCTAATTTTGATTAAAATACCTTAAATCCATTTGAGAAGCAGCTGAAATTCTGTTTTTTTTTTCTCTTAAGGAGTAACAAACCACATTTTTTCCCAATATACATTTAATGAGTGAAAAACATCAAGATATGTATATGTCTTCATAAGAAGATAAGAAGACTGCTGACCTACCTCAATGATGGTATATTTCGTGGATGCAGCTTTGGTCCCGAACGTGGTATGCTTGCTTATCCTGAGGTGGCTGATGGACACTGAAGAATTTGCTGCCACGTCCTGGAGAGCTGCCTCCCTCCACAGGGTCACTGGAATTATGGCCCCATCATCCCCGCAGACATCCAGATCTCTCACTGGAATCACTCCATCAGCACCCTGAATTTTGCGGATGGCAGACAGCTACAAAAGAAAAGCCATTTTAACAAAATAAGATTTTAATACTGCACAGCACCATTGTAAAAGCACACATATTCCATATTCTAAAAACAGCAGTCCAAGCCCTCTGTCATAGAACATGTTACATGACAAATTGTAAAAAAGAAAAAAAATCAGAGTAAATTTCGACATTTTTCAACTTTTTCTTAGATTATAATAGCAATAATCCACTGCAGATGTAACTGCTATTGTAAACAGCAAAATAACCATTTCACATGTTCTCATGTTTACAAATTACTAAGAATTTCTTATAAAGCACAACATTCTACTTGACCACAACACAAATTAAAACTTCCAATGTCTTAATAACAAAAAACAGTCAATGGGACAGCAATTTCCCACCAGATCAGCCTTTCAGGAACACAAAAAAACACACAACTACAATATTATAAATGTGGGACTAATTAATAACTACAAAAATACCATGCTGACTTCAATCAATGACACAGGAAACATGAAAACGTGTAATGACTTCTACTAAAGTACAGCATTATAAAAGTAATAATTTCAGAAATACTTACTGAAGAGATCCTTCCCTGAACGGTAAACAAGCCACTGGGAGTAGCATCGTCCAGCCGACCTTTCACGGGGGATCGCGGGTTGAGAACCTGTTCTGCTTGTGCGGCTCTTTCTTCGGACAGGACGATTGGAGCACAGCGGTAGACTTTGGAACTTGCTCTCAAATAAATTTGGAGGCTTCCATCCTTCACTGCATTCAGCACACCAAAATTCTTAATCATGTACGTCTTTCCCTCCGTCAAGCACATGCCGATCTCCCTGAAGCACTCTTGATCGGCTGAGATTTTAACTATCCCGGTATTATCTGCAGCGCTGAACGAAACCGATGTTTTTTCACGGCCCACAGAAACTCCTTTCTCAGTAAAAATAAACTCCGTACATTTAGCAAAATTCCTAGCCGCAACGACTTTGACCTTAATTCCTTTCCATTTCTTGTACGGCGATGTTCCCCTAGAGTTAGCGCCAACCTCCGCTATCAAGTCAGCCACGGTGGTCAGATATGAAGCTGCCATTTCTATTACCGGTACGAGTCTGTTAACGGCAAAGGTCTGAATGAGAACAGCGAGCTGGTCAGAGGATAAAGTACCTGAACAAACCCCACCCACAACTTCCTCTTAAAACCGGGACACAACATAATAAAGTCTTGCTTTCAAAATAAAAGTTTTCAAGATTAAAATCCTGATCCACAGGGACATCTTGTGGTCAACTTTGAACATAGCACTTCCCTTAATTGTGCTATGTTCAAACTCACTGTTTCTCAACAAATACAAGGTTAAACTTTAACAAATGTCAGATGTTTCCAAAGCACCAGTCAACATTAACAGAATGGTTTTTATGTTTTTATGTTAAATCTAAAAATAAATAAATAAAAAAAAGATTGGAAATATTTGAAAATCCAGTTTTCTCCAAGGTTACACTGTACATACAAAATAATAAAAAACAAACAAACATGGAATTTTACAATCCAACTTAATCCCTACTTTCTACATTTATCCATTTTTCACTATACATATTAATTATCACATATTTCCTGTATTGCTGTGAAATCTGGATAAATAGATACAAAAAATCATACTCCAATCATCCATCCATCCATTTTCTTGACCGCTTCTTCCCTTTGGGGTCGCGGGGGCGCCAGAGCCTATCCCGGCTACTGATGGGCGAAGGCGGGGTACACCCTGGACAGGTCGCCAGTCTGTCACAGGGCCTCAATCACACACATTCACTCTTACATTCACACCTAGGGACAATTTAGAGTCACCAATTAACCTATGAAGCATGTTTTTGGACGGTGGGAGGAAGCCGGAGTCCCCGGTGAAAACCCACGCATGCACGGGGAGAACATGCAAACTCCACACAGAAAGGTCCCAGCCGGGAGTCGAACCGGGGCCTTCTCGCTGTGAGGCGAGAGCGCTAACCACTGCGCCTACTCCAATCATTAAAATTTAAAAAACAGTTGTAAAGAACGTTAATTCTGTGAATCCAAAAATTGCCTTTTTCAAAATTCCTATCCATACAAATTTGTAGATTAGTGTGTTTGTAAAATGTACCTATTTAATTGTTTCAGCCTTAAAAAAATGCCCTTGAGGGTGCTGTCAGTGCTGTCATTTTTCACATCTTTACTATGCACAACTCCACATTAAAATAATTTTCTTTTATCCCTACAAAATCTAACCCCCACCACACACAAACTTGGCAATGACAATCTTTCCAAGGTTACATTGTGAAGTATATGTAATGTTGGAGCCATTTGGCTGAAATTAGATTGCTCATTATATTTCATGCATGCATGCGCCTGTCATATGTTGGTCATGTGGCCGTTCTAGCCTTTTATTGGTTAGGATGCATTTTGGCAGCTGCTATGTATTTATTGGACTTTAGTTGGATTTAGAACTTGGGAAGCATGCAGCACATTAATCGTAGACCGTGTTACTTTGTTGTCGTATTATAGTGTTATATTCCTGTTTAGTACATATTTTTCATTTTGTGCTTTAAAATATATTTTTATGGTTTTATTTGTACTTTTTATTGTATTTTGTCAATTTTTAGGAAAGTACAAGAAAATAAATTGTATAAAAGGCAGTGAGTCTTTTTTCTGAAACACGTGTTAAGACACTTCCTGCCACTAAAGTTATCCGAATACAACTGCAACGGCAGTTACATGTAATATAAAAACACAAAAATTACATTAACATTTTTTAACTAGTTCTAAACCAACATTTATCAATATTTCAGCAAACATATTTAACTCAAATATAATATCTATTTAGATACATTTACACATCCTGTTTCACTGCAACTCAAAGTACATTAATAAGAATAATCCATTACAAATATTTTTTTTTGTCAATTACATGAATAAAACACATTTTATGAAAAAGGTTTTTGTGCTTAAAAACCCTGCAAATTGAGTTGTCATTTTTTTCTGCATATCCTCCTGACAACCAAGGAAAAAAAGTGTCTTAAAATTTCAGTTTTTTTGTGATTTCCTATCTATTAGTGGCAAAAAGAACACCTTACAATTTTAATTTTTTTAAAAACATTTTTTATTATAATTTTACAGCATGTCCATTGTAGAGGACAACAGGACAATATCTTTGTGAAAACAGAACCGAATATAAAAAAATCAGAAACAAGGAGCAGAATCAATCTTTAAAAGGATATTCACCCAAACACTTGAAAATTTTGAATAAAATCAAACAAAAAAA
>NW_023417103.1:0-2007 GCF_002922805.2 Oryzias melastigma | reverse complement strand
AGCTCAGCATTCGGTCACAGAGGTCAACGCCACCCATGTTGTCATTATATTCCCTGAGGACTTCTGGCCGTCTCACCTGGACAAAAATGTTGTTATCAATGTACTGTGAAAAGTACTGGATTGGACTCCAATATTCACGAACTTTCGGGTCATCTTTCAGGTATAGGACGTTCAGGTATCACAGGTGTGAATCTATTGTAAAAAAATAAAATAAAATAATTCAAGTTGATAAAATAAATAATTCATTTTTTTCCACATCCATTTAGATAAATGCAATAATTTGAATTTCATGGATATGAGATGACTATTGAAGAACTTTCTAAGTGTACTTTTTAAACTAACTTGCATATTTTTAACAGCATTTACACAAAGTACAAATACTACAAAGTTCTAACATGGTCATAAAAGGTAAGCCATTAGACTGAAACTAAATAAAACATACAAGTTAGTCCTGGCCCACAGAGCACGGCGACTTTCCTGCTCCTCCTCTGACTCTGACTCATCAGATTCTCCAGAATCATCACCTTCTTCATGTTCACCTATCACAGGGTGAATCTCATCCTCCTCATCATTTTCATCATCTGAAAGCTCCAAATCTGAATCTCCTTCTACTATCTGGTATAGGATCCTCTCTGCTTCACTTCTTTCTCCTAAAATGATGGGCACCCATTAAATACATTAAAATGGTCCTGGTGTCCACTATATTTGACATTCATAAAACGCCTGCTGTTTCACAACAGAAAACATCAAACTGTTTTTAAATGTAAAAATATTCTTCTTAACATGTTTATGACCAAGAATATATAAAGTTCTCATGGTAAAAAAAAGCAATAAATGCAGAATATTTGACTTACTTTTCAGCTTTCCATAAAATGTGTTTGCCTGTATGGCAGCCATCTTGTTAGAGGAAAAAAGTAAAGTTCCCAGCATGCAAACTCATCACATGACATATCAATGGAAAGCTAAGGATGTCCTCTATAGGGTACTATAGGACTTAGAAGGTTATCTACAAATACTTAAGAAATATACAGGTAAACAAAATGTCCATTATAAAGGAGATAAATGAATGGGCCGGATCTCAGGAGGATATGGCGTCTTAAAGTTATTCTGGCTCAAGTATTTACTGTAAGACATTCAATCCAATTGATACACATTTAATACAATCAGAGGTTGGAACATGCTCTGACAAGATTAAAACCCTGATCCCATAGTGACATCTTGTGGTCAACTTCCAACATAGCAAACTCCTGGTTTCTCCACAAAAAAATGTTAAACTTTAACAAATGTCAGATGAATTTTTATGTTTTTATGTTAAATCTAACAAAAAAGAAAGAAATACTTGAAAATCCAACCTTCTCCAAGGTTTTATTTTATAAAATTATTTTATTTTATAAAATTACATTACAAATTAATCTCTGCTTTCAACATTTGTCATTTTTTAACCTACATATTAATTGTCCCATATTTCCTGTATTGCTGTGAAATTTGGAGAAATGGATACAAAAAATCTGGTTCCCATAATTCAACTAAAGAAAAGAGAGACTTGGAAAAACAGTGGATTTTGTGATTCCTCTTTAAAATTCCTATGCATTCAATACACTATTTGCAGATAGTGTGTATATCAAAATATACCTATTTGATTTGTGTGCCTTTAAAAAAAATCCCTTCATGGTGCTGTCATTTGTCATATTTTTACTACAAACAACTCTATATGAAATAAATTTCTTTTACCCCTATAAAAACTAAACACATCCACACCCACACAAACTTGGCAATGAAAATTTTTTCAAGGTTACATTTTGAGAGATATGTAATATAACAACACAAATATTACATTTACATGTTTTACCTAGCTACACCATTTATCAATATTTTAGCATACACATTTAACTCAAACATTATATCTATCAAGACAAATTTACACATCTTATTCTAATATAACTCAAACTACATTAATAAAACTAATCCCTTACAAACTCATTTTTTTTTGTCATTTACAGGGATAAA
>NW_023417102.1:26764-27299 GCF_002922805.2 Oryzias melastigma | reverse complement strand
TAAATAGTGTTCTAAAGCTACTAAATATTACTCAGTCAGCATTTATCTAGGAAGGTGTTGACCAAACATGAAAGGAAATTGTTGGCCAAATACCCACTAGAACAAGTACTTTAACAAAAATAAATAAATAAATAATTAATCAAAAAAGCTCAAAAACGAAATTCTAGCTTAAAACTAACCATTACAGATTAAAAAAATAACAAATAATATATTGAAAAGTACCTTCTTGATCAGTTTATAAAACATTTTATAAACATTTTAAAACCTTTTATTTTAATTACATGTGATATTTGGTCAGTTTAAAACATTTTTATTAGAATTAAGAGTATTTTAAAAAATAATAAAGCCTGACAGCTGTTTCTAAATATACTAAAAATAAAAAGTTTTCTACAGTTTCTGTTTGATCAGGCCTGAAAATGTTGCTGATTGAACCAACACATTCTCTCTGAGCTTTTTATCGCCCCCCTCTGAAACATCTCGGTACTGCCACAGTGGAGATCAGCCTGTCATGAACGGTATGGCAGCTCAGTCATGT
>NW_023417102.1:16397-18114 GCF_002922805.2 Oryzias melastigma | reverse complement strand
TTTAATCAATCTGAAACTTTGATTCCACCCTGCTCTTAAGTATGCTGTTTCCTATTATCCTCACCCAGGTATCTAAGTCGATTATCAGTCTGATTTAATATCTTCACGGTGACTTATCTCTCCTGAATAATTAATTAAGAAATTAGCATACTCAGACTCTTGCTTTTAATGACGGTGAATGATGCTGCAGGTCACTCGTACATGTGTGCAAAGAACCTTAAACTGCTTTTTATTAACTTCTTATGGTGGTTCTTGAGTCTGAAAACATCTTTTGCACAGCTGTAGCTCATTTTCTGGTCAAAAGGGAGACATTAGACTCATATGTTTTATCATGATGTAAGCTGGAAGAACAAATTTGTTTTTTTCTAGCAGCTCTAAAAAACTATGTGTTCAGATTTTCCTTTTTTTAATGGAAAAGTTTCAGTTTGGGCAAAAGGAAATTGAAAATTTTGCTTAAATCTTTAGGTCTACAAAAGCCTCGTTTCCACTGAGCGGACCGAACCAGTCCTAGCCAGTTTAGAACGGTCCGACCATCAAGACGGATGCAGGGTGTCGACCGATGACGTATCTGTGAACGTATCTAAGAATGTATTATTCTTTGCAAGAAGATTGCAGGAGGTGAAGAAGAAAACAGCTGAAACCTTCAGTTTGGATCTTGAGTCGGGAAAAGCGCTTGCTGTTGTTGGAATAGCTTTCCACAAATCAGTGGGTTTCATAGTGTTACGACCGTAGCTCCACTCTAACTGGTTTGTTCCATTTTTCTATGGCCCTACAACCAACGGGGGACCAAAATTGGTACAAATGGGTCTGGCTTAATGGGTCCATCCTAAAATGAAGACGCTCAAAAGACCGTACTGGTCTAGTCCAGAATGATCTGGTCTGGGCCACTCAGTGGAAACGAGGTAATAGTATTTACTCAGGCTAGATTTTCCTACAGTTGAGTAGAACTTCTGTGATATCCAACTTTATGCCGTCATAACGTGAATAAAACATGAGTACTACTTTTGAATTCCTCATGATTCAGGCTCAGTAAAGACACGGGCATATTTGGGGTTTTTAGCAAGAATATGAAATCTCCTTAAACTTTAATCACATACGGGGTTGACCCATATGGGTGCTGTAGGGTTTTGGGTTGTAGAAAGGGAAGGTTGTGTCTTGTGGTTCCTTTGTGGTTCGTACAATCACCTCAAGGCCCGTCATGAAAGCTGAATGTACCATTGATGTGTCTACAGGAGGTCGTCGCTTGTAAAGCAAGGTCTACGGTCTCACCGAGTGCTCTATGACCTTGACCTTTCATGAGTTGACCATTTTTGGCCCACAGAGAGTCTATATAGCCATAAGGACAGATGTGACAAAGGAGATCGGTTCTTTCCAGTATTAGATTGTAAATCAGAATCATGTTGCTGCTTTAATAATGATTGGAGTTCGTTAGTAAACGATAATAAGAAGTTAGTTGCTCTTCTGCCTCAGTGGATCAGGACAGTGACAGTTATTCCATCCAATCTGGATCTGTTGTGTTCTGGCAAGAAATCAGCAGGAAACAAGAACCTGACCAGTAGATTATTCCAGAAGATCTAAAACCATTGACTGTATTGAAGGTTCTCAGGGTCTTTTTTTTAAGGAATTCTGACTATTTTTTTTAGAATATTTTGTTGAATCCATTTTTTTTCTTAATTCAGAAACATCACCTGCATGCCACAATATTACTTGTTTACTA
>NW_023417102.1:3993-9539 GCF_002922805.2 Oryzias melastigma | reverse complement strand
GCCCGTTCACACAGGTATTGGCAGGGAGAAGAATCTTCTTCTATTATATTTTTACCGTTCATTAGCGCTCCTCCACCACCCGCAACAGGGACAACCTCAGAGCAAAATGTCAAAACAATTGAGAAGTCCCCAAATCTTGCTCCCGGCTTTTTTGTTTTCACAACTCTGTTCCTATAATGTCTGTCTGAGTGTCGTATGAATCCAACTGGACACAAAACACATTGATTCATTTCTCTTTTGTGATCATGTTTGGCTCTTCTGTTATTTGAAGCGGACGCTACCCACGCACTACTCCCAAATCCAGGTCCCTGATTGGTCAGGGTGCTGCGCTGCTGCGATTACGCGTAAAAATGTTGAACCGGGCTGAACATACAGCGTTTGGGGGGGATTACACTGAGCGGGTGTGGAGCGGTCCGTCACATGGAGCACAATATGAACCGAATATGAAAGGATTTGTGATCATTTCAGTATTATGTAGCAGATAATTGTTTATCTGCTTTGGAAAGCAGACAGTTTGATGTAATAGGCAAACAGAAATATACTTGGCCTTAAAATACGTTTAATTTATTGTGTTGAAAAAAAATCATGACTTTAAAGCTGTAAACCAAATTGAATCGTGACTTGACTGAATCGTTACATCCCTAATAATAAGACAAACTAGTTTTTCTTAAAGAAAATCAAGGTTTTTATGCAAGCCTTAGGCATTTCCCACTTGGTGGAGACCCTGGGGAAGACCTCGGACGCACTGGGGACACTACGTCCCTCAGCTGTTCTGGGAATACCAAAGAATTCCCCCAAGAGGAAGTGGAGGAAGTGGTCTAAGACAAGGAAGTCTCTGCACTCATAGTACCATGACATAAATCGATTGGAGGAATGAGATTTGACTACTGCTGTTATAAACTTGCAAAAATTGGAAAAAAATTGTACTATACCACGATCTAATCACACCAAATCACATTCCGACATCACGCTGCTGTGAAGAGAAGTCGGAAAACCGTGTGCTTTCCAACCAAACAATTCCGAAGCTCCTTCAAAGACCGCTGATGTTAAGCATCGCTGGCATGGCCGGTCCATTATCAGCGCATTTGCAATTCATGGCTTCTAAATGAATCTAATCCTGTCTGGATCTCTTTTCTGTCCGGGTAATTAAAACGGATCTAAATGTTAATATTAGCCTGAAACATGCATATTTGTTCACTTTGTATTAGATTAATGGCTCATGTCTTTTTTTTTTCTCCTCTGATCTTCAGAAGTCAAACACAAGACGCCCCGTGATGTTATGGCACAAATTTGCACACAAATTTGCACAATCCTGTTCAAATGTAAGGAAGCACATTAATCAGTACAGGATTCTAATTTGTTCACATCAGGAAACGCTGGTGTTAAAAGGACGGACATATCAAATATGTGCCAAGACTTAACACGTAAAAGACCATTAGGGGAAAGAAAAACAGAAAACTAACCACCTCATACTAGTTCAGTCACTTTGCAGGTCTTCTATAAAAGGATGTTCTGTCCATTTTACTATTTCTGTTCTGAAGAAACTCCGAGGTGAGACAATACAAAAGAAACTCTAGAATTAAACGATTTAAGTCCTGACTTGTGCAATGCTTTCAGAAATGTCCAAATGACAAAAACTACACTTTACAAGCCTCAAGTGTAATGACAACTTATAAGAAGTTTGGATTTTATTTTATATATAAAATTTGTTAAAGTGCTAAGAATGTATCTTGTTTTAAAAACTAGCATATAAAGGATTTCAGGAAGAAAGTCATTTGGGACTCAAACCAACATTAAGGCACAGAGGTAGAAGGGTGATGATGTGGGATGTGTCTTTACTAATGTCTATCAGAGTATCAGCACTTTAAGACCAGTGTTTACATTCCTATTAAAACTTTTCAACTGTTTATGCAATAATGTGATTCCAACGGATTCTGAAATGGAGAAAAATGTTTTTGTGTCACGCTGATCAAACAGTCGAAGAGTTACGCTGTGTCACCAGTGACATCTCAGATGTTAAAGGGTTAATGTGGAAAATATTCATTACACAATTTCATTAAAATTGTGAAATTACATTAAAGAACTATTCAAGAGTACTCAAGTTGACCTAAATTTCTGAAAGATTTTTAGAAAAAAGGTTAAAATCCCTAAAAAAATATATTTTATTAGTGTTGATTATACATGAGTTAAACTCCATATTACCTCAAAAAATCTTAGTAAATGTCAAATTACCCAAATAAGCTACCGCATAGCCTAAATACTAGCTAAACTCCAAAATAGCATAAAGTCAGCCTGTTGCTAAAATAGAAGCTACACTCTAAATCAGTCTAAATACCATATTAAATAACAAATTAGCCAAAAATATTAGCCTGTTGCTAAAAAGAAGCTTAACTCTAAATTAGCCTCAAAATTATAGTAGCCTAAATAACAAAATAGCCAAAAATGTTAGCCTGTTGCTAAAATAAAAGCTACACTCTTAATTAGCCTTAAAACCGTAGTAGATAACAAATTAGCCAAAAACGTTAGCCTGTTGCTAAAATGCAAGCTACACTCTAAATTAGACAAAAAACCATAATAACAAATTAGCCAAAAACGTTAGCCTGTTGCTAAAATAGAAGCTTAACTCTAAATTAGCCTAAAAATCATAGTAAATAACAAATTAGCCAAAAACGTTAGCCTGATGCTAAAATAGAAGCTAAACTCTAAATTAATCTAAAAACCATAGTAGATAACAAATCAGCCAAAAACATTGCTATAATCTTAGCTAAGCTCCCAATTTGCATAAAAATTCCTCAGTGGATGCCAAGTTAACCAAATGAGCTAGCATAATGCTACTATGGTATCCCATTGTCATTTTTTGAACATTATTATAAAAAAAAGAAAACATAGCCCATAAATATACTTAAAGGCTTGTTGCAAATCAACTTAAATATACAAAATTTGAAGACTTTGTCATTAATTTCTTATAAAGTGTGGAAGCTATTAAACAGTACGATTTGAAAGAATAATAATAATATAGCATCCTATGACGTCATTAATCCAAATATACTGGCTGGCTGTTAAAAGTCATTAAACCAAGATGGATCAGTTCAGAATCACTGAACCGAATGAAGAGGCTGGTTTCCAAAATCTAGCATGGATTGGCTGCTAAAATGAAAAAAATAAAAAGATGATCGATGAGTAATCAACTGGATAAATAAGGTACTACATTTTCCACATCCAGGTCGCAGACACTAACACACCATCAGTTTGACTTTTTCTTTGAATTCTATTTAAAGAAAGGTTGGATTTTTCCATCTCAGCTGAAGATAACAGCTGCGTCATTTTCCCAGCAGACCTTTTCATCGCTTTTGTGTGTCATAGACGTATTAAGGTCACCCATTAAACCCCCTGTGCCACACTTACAGTATACAAAAAAAAAAAAAACACACAAATAATCCCTACAATCTCCATACATGTTTGCTGTTTGTTCAGTCTTGCCTGTAGGTAAACCCTTTTTAATCCACGGCTGAAAGGTTGTTCAAAGGTGACTGCGGTGGATCCTTCAGGTTATTTCTATTTACATTTAGTGGGTAAATTATGCACGGATGTTGATAGTAAAGGGGAATATAGAGGAAATGAGGGCGGAGCGTGACGCGCCGTCACCTGTTTGCCGGTTGGCTTGCTGGGAGCGCTGCTGTGCGCTCTCAAGAGGGAAAGCTTTTGATGCCTGATTTGTCGCTCGGCTGAGTCTGCGCGCGGCTTGATGCTCGGCGGCGGAGAGGCTGTCCCAGTCGAGAGCGGCATCCGACGGGGCAGGATGAGGAGGCAGTACAGGGATGATGGGTATTACCCGTGCTCGGGGGTACGTTTTTTTAGCCACCGGCACCCCGGAAACTTTGGAAAGTAGATGTAGGAAGGGAAATATTTGGGTTGACATACTTTTTTTTTGTTGCTTTTTTGTGTCTCACAGCAAGCCCTGGATTCCAACCTGAGCAATCTGATCAAGAGGAACAACGAGCTGGAGTCTCTGATGGGAAAACTGATTCAGACTTGTCAACATGTGGAGGTGAGTTTGACTTCATTTCACTAGAAACTATTACTTTGGACCTTCAAAATGTCCGCCCGGACCTTTCTGCTAATTCTGACTATGAAAGGGTCAGAGAATGTCCTATAAATGTATCCTTTTGCCATTTCTTCAAGAAGATATTGAATTTTCAATACATATCATCACTTCTACTTCATAATAGTGTTAGTAAAATTTAAGATGTAATGGTTTTTCCCTCTTTGGTCCTCCAGCATCTCAAGACCCTTTGTTTCCTGAACAAACGTGAATATATGCAAATTTTATAAGATTACTTTTAATTTATGAATAAAAAATTACAATTGAATTACATTTAAGTGTAAAAACTTACCTTATCTCACCAAAAATGACTCCTTCCGTTGGTCCTTCAGCCTCAAAGTCTTCCTGAAACCTCAATGGATGGTTTATTTCATTTTTCTTTTGTTTTCTGCCATTGTAAAAACTCATTTTGACCTAGATCTCTCCATCAGTATTACCGGTAAACAAAGGGGCTTCCGGGTGAGATTACCGTAATGACACGACATTGACAAGAAAGCGCAAAGTCTCGGCTTTAAGAAACAGTTGGAATGTTTCAAATAGAGCAAACCGTTCAGGAATTACGGTAATTCAAAGAGCGATACGTTTAGTGTTGAAGGGTTAAATTCAATAGTCCGTAAGAGTTCCAAGATATACATCTGGAGCCTTAACACGATAATTCTGGTAGATTCTGAAGGAGAAAAGTGGCTTTTCTCCTTCAGAATCTACCAGAATTATCGTGTTAACGGTTGAAAAGTTACAATAAATCAAAGAACATAAACACTGGAGCTCCGGGGTTAAAGGGTTAAAGATGTACTAAAAATCTCCAGAAGGTATCAAAAATGATACAGTGGGATTTAAGTGTTGAATGAAGACACGCAAAACCAGAATAGGTCACAGCTGGGTTTGCGTGCAGCTCAGGGAGCTTCTCCAAATGTTTCGCATCAGATTAAAGCGTCCCAAAAAACTTCCCTGGAATCGACAGCGGGGGGATTGCAGACTCTGACTCACCGATGTCGGCGCCAACTGGGAGTCTGTGCTCTTTTTTGGTACATTAGATGTGCAAGTCTTTTCAGCTGGAATGGCGCTTTTGTTGGCAGGATCAAATGCTAACCAACACTCGCAGCCATCTTTGGCTGATTTGTACTAAAAAAACAAAAAACAAACATGAATGAATGTATTTTTTAGGTTTATATAACTGCTTATAATACATGTTTAATGTGTTTTACACAATTGTATATCTAAAAAGTCAAAAATTATACAAATAAAACATTGAAAATATTGGTCTACCAAGTTAACCACACAGAAAAAAGTCAAATTAACTTAAATTATTGATTTAATGCACATGTGTCAAAGTCAAGGCCCTGGGGCCAGATCCGGCCCTCCTGATCATCTGGAGTTTTGCTAATATTCCAGCTACATGCTAGCTGTTTTGGCTAATTTAGGCTTTTTTTCTTTTTTTTTTTTT
>NW_023417102.1:0-3449 GCF_002922805.2 Oryzias melastigma | reverse complement strand
AAGAGTTAAGGTTTAAAAGTTTTAAAAACGTAGTTCAAGAGTGTTCATTAAATGTTTATCCTGTCTGACCTACGACCTAAGCTGTGTTTTGTATTCTGGCCCCTTGTGCGATTGAGTTTGACACCCCTTCTTTAGATGTTTCTATTTCAGTCGATTCATTGGTCAAATTGAACAACAACATCCTGCAGCTCAGCCAAAAATTGATTAAGAAAAGTCTGCTTGAATCATTTGTTTTTAGGTTGAGTTTCTCTAAAATGGCTATGGGCTTGTACCATTCTAGTGAGTCCATGTCTAAGTGAGTCACTAAAGGCTTCAGTCAGGCTGCAATCTGTCAAACTCATCATGTGCTTCACCGGCTTCTGCCCACAGTCATTACCAGATGCACATCTGTACAGATTTACTCTGGTTCTTCAAAAACACAGCTGTTTCTGGGTCACAAAAATCGACTTTTTAAACATAAAAAACCAAAACACACCCGTGTTAAATTCTTAATCAGGCCAACAGTTTTAGTTGCATGTATTTTTCAGACTACGGACTAAATTCAAAGCATTAGTCATAGGACATACTTGCATTACGCCATCCATGCCTTTCCAAAGTTACCACAATTCTAGGACTACTGTGTATATCAAGTTTCAGGCAAATTGGGAAAAACGCATCAGTGATCTTTAAACGTCCCGGAGTACGCATAGTATAATATTTAAGAGTACCCGAGCATGGTTGGTATAATTTCTAAAAGTGCAGAGGCATGGCTGATACGAACTATGCCGGGACACAGATGTCCAAAGATTCAACGTTGGTTCTACAAAATTTCAATAAATACACAACAAAAGGCAAACAAGATGGTAAGACCAGAGAAAATATCAAACGAGGATTTAGAACTTTTTCATCCATATCTACAGCCTTTGGCTTTGAAATATTTGGTTAGCGATAAAAGAGGGAACCAGAATAGAATGTGAGAAAGTGGTATCTCAGTTGAAAGCTGGATTTTTATAGACGAAGATCACCAACTAGGAAGAAATGAAGCTATGTATTATCACTAAATTTAAGTTCAAAGTAATAGTTTAGGTCTTTACTTTAGTTCAATACTTTATCATTTGCTTTTTATTGAAGGAGGACAAAAAAATCCCAGAAAACAATCTGTTTTACTACAGGGTGTGACCAAAGACTTGGACAACACAAAGTATTGGTTAACGACACCAAAATGACAAACTATTCATCTTTTCTAACTCAATCCACGACTTCTTCTTGATACGCAGAGATTTGTCCCAACATTTGACATGAACGCTTTTCCAGAAGGGTTAATAACCCAATAGTTGTTTTTGCTGAGTCAGTAGTGGTACTTATTTCTCTACGGTTAGGCTTGGAAACACTCACAGAACACTTCCCTTTCTATTTCACCAGTGTACCTAAAAAAGAACTCTTTAAAAGGTGCTGAAAGGAAGTGAGTGCAATGAGGAGTTACACCTTATAAAGCAGAATGAGGTTCTAGAACTGGCCGTGATAGACCTTAAACAGACCACGACACTCGAAATGGTCTAAGACCTCACAGATGGAGGTCTTTCCTTTTTACTGGTCTCTATGGAAACGCCTCATTTATTTTAACCAACTAAACTTTTCCCAAAACTTCCAACAAAATCAAATGACTTCAGCCTGGGTGGCAGTGAAAGACTTTTCTGTCGACTTTGTACATTACTCAGACGGTCATAAATAAATTGTTTGGATAAAAAGTTAATAAACTTACCTTTAGGTAGCTTGACAGCTTAGTCTCTTCACTTTTCTTAAAAGAAATTCAGAACTTTAGTTTCTTATTTTGACCTAATACTTTTTCACAAAAATAGGAACAGTCTTTTAGTGACTTTGATCAAACTTCTTCATCATCTGCTTTTGTTTTGGTTTGATTTGAAGCCAGACTTGGAACTCTTACCTTTCCATTAATAGGCAGAAATTGAGAAAACACATGTATGTTGCTGGGAGATTTTAGAAAACTTGAAACTTGTGAGTAACACGTCAATAATAGTAAAAACTATTCTTCTTGATTAGACTATAACCCCAGAATAAATTATATTTATCTATCTTGAATATTCATGAATCCGAGCACAAAGGGGTTCAGTGTATATCTATTTTTTTCTGTAGTGAATTTTGGATGTTTTACAGTGGAATAAACATGGACCCATCTGCTTATGTAACAAGCCACAAACAATAAATGTGTTATCTACTGCGGTTTTTATCGGCTGATTTAGAGTTTTGCTTCTATTTTAGCAACATGCTAACGTTTTTGGCTAATTTGTTATTTACAGAGGTTTGTATTGGCTAATTTAGAGTTTTGCTTCTATTTTAGCAATATGCTAACGTTTTTGGCTAATTTGTTACCTACTGAGGTTTTTATTGGCTAATTTAGAGCTTCGCTTCCATTTTAGCAGCAGGCTAACATTTTTGGCTAAATTGTCTTGAAGAGTAATTCTAGGCTATTTTAGAATTTAGCGAGTATTTAAGCAAAGTGCTAGCTTTTATATAAATATATATAATTTGTTATCTACTGATGTTTTTTAATGGTAATTTAGAGTTTAGCTTCTATTTTAGCAACATTCTAACGTTATTTGCTAATTTGTTATCTACTGAGATATACTGTATATGGGCTAATTTAGAGTTTGCTTCAATTTTAGCAACATGCTAATGTTTTTGACTAATTTAGTTTATGGAGTAATTTTAGGCTATTTTGGAATTTAGCAAGTATTTGAGCAACATGCTAGCTTTTTTAAAGATAATTTGTTACCTACTGAGGTTTTTAAAGGTAATTTAGAGTTTAGCTTCCATTTTAGCAACACGCTAACGTTTTTGGCTAATTTGTTATCTACTGAGGTTTTTATAGGCTAATTTTGAGTTTAGCTTCTATTTTAGCAACATGCTAACGTTTTTGGCTAATTTGTTATCTACTGAGGTTTTTATAGGCTAATTTTGAGTTTAGCTTCCATTTTAGCAACACGCTAACGTTTTTGGCTAATTTGTTATCTACTGAGGTTTTTATAGGCCAATTTTGAGTTTAGCTTCTATTTTAGCAACATGCTAACGTTTTTGGCTAATTTGTTATCTACTGAGGTTTTTATAGGCTAATTTTGAGTTTAGCTTCTATTTTAGCAACATGCTAACGTTTTTGGCTAATTTAGCTTGAAAAGTAATTCTAGGCTATTTTAGAATTTAGCGAGTATTTAAGCAACATGCTAGCATTTTTAAGATACTTTGGCATCAACTGAGGTTTTTAATGGTAATTTGGAGTTGAGCTTCTATTTCAGCAACATGCTAACGTTTTTGGCTAATTTGTTATCTACCGAGGTTTTTATAGGCTAATTTGGAGTTTAGCTTCTAATTTATCAGCAGGCTAACATTTTTGACTAATTTAGCTTGAAGAGGGGCTGCACGGTGGCGCAAGTGGTTAGCGCTCTCGCCTCACA
>NW_023417101.1:26408-29108 GCF_002922805.2 Oryzias melastigma | reverse complement strand
CAACAGGAAGTCGCTGCTCTAGAGACAGAAATCAAAGATCTCCAGGAGAAAAATAAGGAACTGAAAGAGGTTCAAGCTGAATATCAGAGAATCTCTGAGGAAAAGTCCAAACTGGAAGATAAGAAGAAGCAGCTTCAGGAGGAGGTTTCTCATCTGAAACAGCAGCAAGAGGAAGTTTGTAAACTGGCTGGTCAATATAACAACGTACTAGACAAACTAGGACCCCTTCGAGAGGAAACTAAGGACCTCAAAGACCAAAAAGAAATGCTGACTGATCTTCTGAAACAGCGGCAACTTCTGGAGACTGACTATGAGGAGATAAAAGCAGAAACTGACCACGTGGCAGAAGAAAACTTCAACCTTCATGTTGAAGTTGATGATCTGCAGAAGAAGATTTCAAATTTGAAACATATGAAGGAGAGAGTGATAAAAGCAAAGGAGACAAATTTGAAAGCAAAGAAAGAACAGGAGCTTCTCCAGAAGCTAATTGAAGACCTGCAGGTTCAGATACAAGCTCCACAACAGGAAGTCGCTGCTCTAGAGACAGAAATCAAAGATCTCCAGGAGAAATATAAGGAACTGAAAGAGGTTCAAGCTGAATATCAGAGAATCTCTGAAGAAAAGTCCAAACTGGAAGATAAGAAGAAGCAGCTTCAGGAGGAGGTTTCTCATCTGAAACAGCAGCAAGAGGACGTTTGTAAACTGGCAGGTCAATATAACAACGTACTAGACAAACTAGGACCCCTTCGAGAGGAAACTAAGGACCTCAAAGATGAAAAAGAAATGCTGACTGATCTTCTGAAACAGCGGCAACTTCTGGAGACTGACTATGAGGAGATAAAAACAGAAACTGACCATGTGGCAGAAGAAAACTTCAACCTTCATGTTGAAGTTGATGATCTCCATAAGAAGATTTCAAATTTGAAACATATGAAGGAGAGAGTAATAAAAGCAAAGGAGACAAATTTGAAAGCAAAGAAAGAACAGGAGCTTCTCCAGAAGCTAATTGAAGACCTGCAGGTTCAGATACAAGCTCCACAACAGGAAGTCGCTGCTCTAGAGACAGAAATCAAAGATCTCCAGAAGGAAAATAAGGAACTGAAAGAGGTTCAAGCTGAATATCAGAGAATCTCTGAAGAAAAGTCCAAACTGGAAGATAAGAAGAAGCAGCTTCAGGAGGAGGTTTCTCATCTGAAACAGCAGCAAGAGGACGTTTGTAAACTGGCAGGTCAATATAACAAGGTACTAGACAAACTAGGACCCCTTCGAGAGGAAACTAAGGACCTCAAAGACGAAAAAGAAATGCTGACTGATCTTCTGAAACAGCGGCAACTTCTGGAGACTGACTATGAGGAGATAAAAGCAGAAACTGACCACGTGGCAGAAGAAAACTTCAACCTTCATGTTGAAGTTGATGATCTGCAGAAGAAGCTTTCAAATTTGAAACATATGAAGGAGAAAACAGTTAAAGCAAAGGAGGCAAATTTGAAAGCAAAGAAACAACAGGAGCTTCTCCAGAAGCAAGTTGAAGACCTGCAGGTTCAGATGCAGGCTCCACAACAGGAAGTCGCTGCTCTAGAGACAGAAATCAAAGATCTCCAGGAGAAAAATAAGGAACTAAAAGAGGTTCAAGCTGAATATCAGAGAATCTCTGAAGAAAAGTCCAGACTGGAAGACAAGAAGAAGCAGCTTCAGGACGAGGTTTCTCATCTGAAACAGCAGCAAGAGGAAGTTTGTGAACTGGCTGGTCAATATAACAACGTACTAGATAAACTAGGACCCCTTCGAGAGGAAACTAAGGTCCTCAAAGACGAAAAAGAAATGCTGACTGATCTTCTGAAACAGCGGCAACTTCTGGAGACCGACTATAAGGAGATAAAAGCAGAAACTGACCATGTGGCAGAAGAAAACTTCANAAACTTCAACCTTCACGTTGAAGTTGACGATCTGCAGAAGAAGCTGCATGCCTTGGATGATGTAAAGGACAGAGTTTCGAAAGCGAAGGAGGAAAATTTGAATGCAAAAACTGAACGCGACCTTCTCCAAAAAGAACTCGAAGACCTGCAGTTTGAGCTGACAGGAAGACGAGACGACTAAAAACGAGGGCGAAAGATTTTACCTGGAAGACCAGAAAAGCAAACTGGAAATGAAGGTTTCCGATTTGAGCCTGAACCAGAACAAAGATCCAGGGTTTTCCTCCAACACACAAACTAATGTTTAGAAAAGGGGCAAATAGGTAATTGGAGGGTGGGGCTGACTTTACTGTATTAGTGTTACTTAACATGTTTTTTTCAGTTTTATTTTATTTTTGTTTTCTGCACTATTAGTTGCTCTCATATGTTTTCTATAGTAGTGGTCGTTGCTGTTCTGTCCTTAGTCTTTGTCATGTTTATTGTATTAGTACTTGAGTAGGAATAAAAACAGTAAACAGATTGTTGGGGGATTAGGGAAATTCTTCTTATTAGTGCTTTTTTATTGTATTTCACCTTTTTTTAGCTTCGTAATCTTTGTGCTATGAGATAGGGAAAATGTGTGTGAGTGTTAGTGTATGTGGGGGTGGGTGATAGCATACACCCCATGAAGTCTCCTCTTCCCTAACAAGAAACTTCACTTGTTAGGGAGAGGACACCCCCCCCACTACAGGCACACACAAACCCACCCTATATCCCGATGTAGCACGAGAGCACATTTGTCTAAATC
>NW_023417101.1:23881-26240 GCF_002922805.2 Oryzias melastigma | reverse complement strand
GAATTCGGAAAAAAAGTGTTGCAATTCTTTACAAGCTGGTATGAAACGAAAAATTCTGATGCTGTAATATTATAGAGTGAGAATAAAAATGAAATTAGGAATCAGTTACCAGCTCTTTAAATTTCGATCACGCAGAAAGAATTCCAACACACCAAATTTTTCCCCTCCGTGAGCCGCCACCTTACCGTGGTGGAGGGGTTTGAGCGCTCGAGTGATCCTAGAAGCTAATCTGTCCAGGGATAATACCCATGGTATGATGCCCTACCACAGATGGGCTCTAGGTGACGAGCCAGACTAAGAGCGGTTCAGAATCTCCAAATGAGTCTGATAGATGAACGTCCAGTCACAACACACAGACTGCAGTCCGGGCAGTCCTGGTGCTGGGGCTTGCAGATGAGGGCTTGGGCAGGACCAGCTCCAGGTCATAGATGACCTAGGCGGCTGCTTAGGGTGCCATCTGCTGGAGGGTGCACCAAATCATAATGATTAGGCTATATATTTGTACCAGGCTCGGAATGCCCATCTGCCTGCCTTCCTTCAGTCCAGACCCGTGTCCAGCCTTCCAGCTCACCGCACACTTCCTTGTCCATGAACTACCCTTAAAAGAGGGCTGCAAATGTGGGACCCAAATGGGTTTGTCTGCAGTTTCCGTGGTTGGCTTAAGTGGAGACTCAGTGCGTTAGTTTGTTATGCTAACCAGCTTCCCCGTGGATAGCATAGCGTGCTGGCGAGCTCCGCTGCGAAATCCTACCGAGCTCTGTTGTATTGAGCTTGCAAGGTCCGCTGTATCAAGTTTGCTAGCTCCACTCTGGTGAGCTAGCAAACTCTGCTGTCCACCAGGTGGTTGGCTAGCATAGTGAGCTAACCCACTGAGTCCCAGCTTAAGTAATTCTGGACAAACAGCCCGAATCTTGGACGGGGACGGACGATCTGATCCGGGTCATTAAGGACCGGATCATGGAGGAGCAAAGGAAGACTGTTTGGATTGAGCAGGATCTCCTGTAGTGGATCTGGTGCTAAGAACTATAAACTGTTCATCAGGCATCGTTTCATATTTATAGTCAGCCTTAAAAAAATTAAATTCCATTTTGAATAAACTCATTGTATATTTTGTAAATATGTGTTTCAGATAAAAAAAAAACACAAATAAAAATGTTATTAGCATTTTTAGAAATGTTTTTTTAATCACAGGAAGCTGACAACTATTGTCAATTTTGATCAAAAACATACTACCCCCTAGTGGCTACACTTGGGATGACACCTAACTTTTGATGTAGCTATATCTGTCATTATTATTTTTAAAGGGTAACAAAACCCTAAATCAACCTTTTTTGGCTTTTGACCT
Source organism: Oryzias melastigma (assembly GCF_002922805.2). Taxonomy (NCBI): domain Eukaryota; kingdom Metazoa; phylum Chordata; class Actinopteri; order Beloniformes; family Adrianichthyidae; genus Oryzias; species Oryzias melastigma. Next base: position 24,895 of record NW_023417101.1, on the reverse strand, counting down.
CTTTAACAGACCCACTCTAATTAAAAAAACTGTTTTTGGTGTTTTTAACATATCCTTGTCGGATTTTCTTCTAAAAAAGGACAAATAAATTAAGCTAAAAATAGTATTTCTGGGTATTCCTTTAAATAAGGAGCAGATTAAAAAATAGAGTTTGAAAAAGCATAATTTTTGAATACAAACTCCAATTGGTTAGCTCCCTGCTCCGCTGTATTGATGCATCCACTTGTAGACGACTAGATCAGGGGTCCCCAACAGGCGGACCGCGGTCCAGGTCCGGACCCCGAGACCCTTTTATCCGGACCGCCAAGCATTTTTAATAAAAAGTACGATTTTTCATTCATCTTTACACGGCGACCTTTGAACAGGCGCGCGCGAGGACAGCTACGTTCAGACCGGGGTCCTTCGACCGGCAAAAGCTCAAAGCGGTGTTCTAATGTTTACGTAGTTGGGACGTAAAGTTATCTGAAATGTGCGTGAACAATGGCTCTATCAACAATTAGAAAAGTGGACTGAAAATCGTGTCTTTGGAGATGAGTGGACCGAAGCTTTCGCATTTATTTACCAGCAGTGAGTTCTACAGGCCGGTTTGTATTATAAGCATGGAGTCAGCTGCTTTTGTTAAGAGCGCTGATATCAAGCGGCGCTACGAGACAAAACACAAAACTTCTGACACAAATTACCCGACAGAATGAGTGACGTGGTCACGGAAAACATACGAACTGAAAGTACAATGTGAGCGTACAACACACAAACGCTAACAGCACAACAACGAGCTCACGAGTGCTTACTACGAGTGGAATGGATTTGGGCAAGCACTAAAGTCACTCCAAAATGATTAAAAAGAGTATGGAGGCAAAGACAGAAACAATATTAGAAGGAAAAGAGGGACAGCAGCTTCAAGAAAAGCTCCGACTGATTCTCCTGTCGTCAACAAGAACCGAACTGCGTTCCAGAGATGTGCAGGGCTATGGAGCCAAATTGGTGTCAATATTATTTGAAAACCAATTAAAACAA
>NW_023417101.1:15938-22996 GCF_002922805.2 Oryzias melastigma | reverse complement strand
TGATATCCAAGTGTTATCCCTTAGATCCCAAACTATGTATTTTACATATGTATAAAAAGATTTAGACATAAAAAAATAAAAAAAAACATAAACTAATAGATTTCTCTCCGCTACAGGCTAAATGGGTCATAGGTCTGAACTGGAGGAACATCCAGAGGCCAACCACTAGCCAGTGACCCTGGAAAAATTAACATATTCCCTATTGTGAGGGATAATGTTGTAGAGTTTGATGAAATCTGGAATCAAGTTACATATTTTTAAATGAAAAATCTGTAAAGAATAACAATAGCTGTCCAGACTACATCAGTTTTACAGTAAAGGGGGTCTTGTGTTCCGGCTATTGGAGGAGAGTAGGATAATAAATGAGAAAAAGGCAATAACAATTAAAAAGGGGATGACTATAATTTGTTTTCTTTATTTATTTTGCCTACTACATCTTTACTATTAGCTCAATTATCCATCCATCCATCCATTTTCTTGACCGCTGTGTCCCTTTCGGGGTCGCGGGGGTGCCGGAGCCTAACCCGGCTACTGAAGGGCGAAGGCGGGGTTTACCCTGGACAGGTCGCCAGTCTGTCGCAGTAGCTCAATTATATATATATATATATATATATATATATTTAATTATCATTATTTATATTTGTAAACGTATGTATGCATAGTATAGTTTACTGATATGCTAACATGTAGGTGTGTTGGGTATATTTGTGTGGGAAGGGTGTGTGTGTACTGTAAAGAGAGCAAAAATCAATAAAAAGTATGTCATTAAAAGGAAACAGCACCAACACAAGAAAAACTCAATAATATAATGAGTTTGGCAGAGAAAGTAGCATTTTTACTTTTTTCTTATTACTATAAAATTGTTTGTTTTTAATTAAGAGGTATTAACACTTTTACTATTGTCGATAGAGAGTTGTCAACTCAAGTTAATCATGACAGATGTGTTTATTTTATTTTTAATTCTCAAAGAAATAGTCTATAGAAAACTCTTAAAGCCTCAAATACTTTCTAATCTGACCTCAATGACCTGCCCTGTTTTATTTACTTAATACTCCCATTACAGTATTGTTAGGTCAACCACCCTACAACAGATGAGTGCCATCAAGAGGTACGGGTCGGAACTGTTTCCATTTCACATTAGAAACGCTAAAAATATCAGACCGGACCGCTCAGGCTAAAGCGCCCAAGCCACTGAACCCCACATAGCCCCTGGTGGTTATAGATTAGGCACTATATAAGATATTTACAATATAACCATAATAATGAGCTCTAGTAAAGAAAAATGAATATCTCAATGAAGTTACAAAAAGTGCTACAATCAACTTCAGCACAGTCAGCAAAGCTGTAGAACAGAGAACAATGGTGCACGTTATATGTTGCTCTCTAGAATTTACCTGTTCAGCTGCCTGCATTTCCCCAAAGCTGTCCAGGAAGTTACCCTTAATAACGGAGCCAACAATGGTCAGACCTTTTCCTGCCTTCAGCTGGGAGGCAAAAGTCAGCATCCGGGGGTATTTCACATGAAGGTCTTCATCGAGCTTCAGCAGCACTAACAACTGAGGTCTGTGGGGCAGAATGATCAATGTCAGACAAATTGAATTGAAGAAATTCAGTTTATTCATAATATTTGAATGTTCACTCCTTCAAAAAGTAACAGCCTGACATGCAAAACCTTTAAATATTTTCACTATTTTCTCTTTTGCCTCTACGTCCCTGAAAAAAATGATCTTCTTCGTATATCTACACATCTTCTCTCTCAAAGTCAGCAATAACTGCTGAGTCATTTTTCTGTTTTCTTATCAAAGTGCTTCATCTGCTATTTCCTCTGCATTTAAAACATAACTTCCTGTGAAGTGGAGGTTTGTTGAAGACAGACAGACTAAACTCTGTGGTAGTATTGTGTTGCATTCTAACTTGCTGGAACGCATACTTTTGGTGTTATTTAACTCCCACATGTGCCCCAGACATTTATTTACATTTTTTTTACACTATAACTTCTGCATTATCAATTCAACAAATTGCATCTATCTATAATATTAAGATAAAATCCCATTAGTTGTCATAGACCTAGGTTTGTGAGTGTTGTTCTCCACGTTTGACCCATCCCCTTGGGGAGTGGAGAGCTGCAGACACAGCCACAATCGGGAACCATTTGGTGGTTTAACCCCCAATCCAACCCCTTAATGCTGTGTGTCAAGCAGGGAGGCCCTGGGTCCCATTTTTAGAGTGGTATGACCTTCTCAGGGTGGACACTCTACCACAAGGCCACAGAGCTGGTCCCATTCTTTAACCAGATTCACTTTTAACATTTTTTTTTCATTTGCCCATTTGTTTCAACCAGTCATATTAGATTTATATTTTAACATTCCTCAAAGGCAAATTGTACTTTTAAACATTTAGCATTGACTGAAAAAAATGTGTTAACATAATAATGTGACTGTTTTATAGGTTATTGGGTAACAGAGAGGGAAGGCTGCATGTTTCTGCATAACTGAATCCAGATGTGAGGATATTTACTGCAAGACAGACTGGTTGCTTATCTCAGCAGCACATGGCATATGGAAGAGATCACAGGTCATGAAAAGTCTAAAGATTGGTTTGAAAATGAAAAACGGAACTGTACATCTCCCTAACAGCTAAGGTTTTTCTTTTTATTACATTTACTTGGTATCCTTTGCTTGAAATATCTTTGTGTTTGTGTAACTGATGTTTTTGTGACGAGACGGTGTCTTCTGCTGTTGTGGTTGTACCTCCAGTTCTTGGTGTGTGGGGGACCGGCTTCAAGTCTCAGTAGAGCATAACGCGCAGCGCTAAGGGATAGTCCTCTTATACCGTCCCCCCATTCCTTCTCTGCTCTAATTATATTAGTGAATAAAATATAGGAAAAGATAAGAGGAGAGATCACTCTTTAGAAGCTTTGCTATAAAGACAAGCAGGTCAGAGGAACACTTCCAGAAAGGAAACATTAAGATACTGTGACATCAATTTCATACATACCCCTGATATTCAATGTACTTGTAGATCATCCCTGCGATGCCCATGGCTACAATAGCATAGTACCAGGAGGATATAAACATAAGTGCCAGACACATGCTCATGCCGAGAAATGACAGAGCCCTGTGGGTTTAAATGACCAAACCATTAGCAAAAAAAAAAAGGGAAACAAACAAAATCGTACTGCAAGAGGGAAAAAAGGATGAAGAAATGTATCAGAAGCATACAAGATGCAAACATGTGCAAACAGTGTCTCAACTTCACCCACCAGTGGTAATACTTGAACCTTGGCCTCCAGTTGGGTGTTCGTAGAAGAGTCTGAACTGCACAGGCTAAGTTTACAAAAAGATAGCACATCAGGAAGAACCTGTTGAAAAAGTAAATAGAAACAACAACCTGTAGATTTCTTTGCAGGATAGAACAGACAAAACTGGTGCATGTGTTTAACATTGGCACGATAGAACTATTTAGAGTACCTGTATGTAGACATCCAACTAATTCATTAGGGTTTTTTTTGTTTGTTTAAGACTTTTAGAGAAAATAAAATAAATATTTATCATTAGTGTTTACCCAGTTTTTCTAAATAAACAATATTGCCTTAAGGGTAAAATGTTGTAGCGTGTTCTACCCAACCATTAATTTGGCATGTAAACAGTCAAAGTTAAGAAATGACACATTGTATATCTGTAGATAGATGCTCTCCTCTCAGATTTCTTATCTCCCCTACAGCTGCAGGTCTTTTAACTCATGCAGGTTTTTAAAACTGGAGAAAAAAAGGAAGTAAAGAGCCCCTATGACTCTGTTTAAACGGGGTCCCGACGTGTCAAAATCTGCTTGTGTGATGCAGTAAAAGCAGGGGGTTGTGCAACAATAATATTGATACACGTTTCCTGTGGGATATCAAATACGCTTACATGGAAAGGATGGGAGCTACCATGTCCAAAGAGGCTATAAGTATCCCCAGCTCAGCTATGAGACCAGTTAGCAGCAATGCCCATGTTGGTTCTCCATTGGACTTTCCATGACCAAAGACCTATCAGAAAAAGAAAAAAAAACATTTCAAGATCTTTAAAGGCATACTACTGTGCTTATAGTTCTAAGAATGTGTATTATTGAAGTTAAAATATTTTCCTAATTCTTCTGGTGTAAGTCTTAATCCAATACAGCAGATCTGCCATGACACACACTTTATGGGTTTTCATTTCTTTATATTTAAATGAAAATAGACAAAAAATGTTTGCTTACAAGAAGGCAGCAATTATGCATTAACACTGCGCAAAAACCCCCAGAATCCGGAGAGATTTTTCTTTGGATATCTTCAAACATAACCCATAGCTGGTGATATCCAAGGTGGATACACTCCGACCATGACAGTTCCTGAGTTCACGTCCTTGGCATATCCACTCCGGGTATGGGACACAATTATTCTGATAGAATCTGGAGTTGAGATTCACTCCGAATATCAGATGCGGCAAAATGTCAGATTCAGGCCATATCCCAACACTAAGGGTATCTGATGTCAGGATATCACCAGATTTCACTCAGGTCATCTTGATTTCTGAGGCCAATATACCCATCATATCTGGTGTCAGGATATCACCAGATTACACTCAAGTCATCTTGATTTCTGAGGCCAGTATACCCATCATATCTGATGTCAGGATATCACCAGATTTCACTCAAGTCATCTTGATTTCTGAGGCCAGGATACCCATCATATCTGATGTCAGGATATCACCAGATTTCACTCAGGTCATCTTGATTTCTGAGGTCAGTATACCCATCATATCTGATGTAAGGACATCACCAGATTTCACTCAGGTCATCTTGATTTCTGAGACCAGGATACCCATCATATCTGATGTCAGTATATCACCAGATTTCACTCAGGTCATCTTGATTTCTGAAGTCAGTATACTCATCATACCTGATGTCAGGATATTTCAAGGTTCCAGTTATCTCAAAAAGAATGCACAAAATAAAGGTGACAGAAAAGCAGCTTTCACTCAAATTATTTTATTAAAAGAAAAACACACAACACTGCATAAATATGCACACAACACAACACAAACATGCACCTATTTTTTTTTTAGACTCCATGACCCACTCTTCTGCCAGATAGTTGGCAGAAGAGTTCACAGGTGGTGGGTTCCTTGCCGTAAAATTGTCTTGTGTGAGTTGACCTTGGCTCTATACCCTTTTTTCTCTTTTCGTCCAACGCTTGAAGAGACAATTATTTTCTTTTTATAATAAGAAAAAACAGCTTATGCATTTTGTATTTGTACGTGTGTCTATATGCAAACTCAGTGCCAAGCAGTTTAGGTATAACAGGTGATAGCCACACTAGGTCAGATTATGGCTTTCCAAAAATTTTGTACTACAAATACAATATAAAAAACACTAGCAGACTGGAGAATATAAAGTATTATAAACTTCTACACATAAACATAAATAATTTTGTTTAAATGGACCATGCAATGATCTTATTAAATTAATCAAAACCATTATTCAGATAGGAAAACTCACCCGATCACGCCTACTAGTTAGGAGTTTCCTCCTCTTGACGTCATCTTTCCTTCCATCTCTCTCCATTCGCTCTCTGGACTTGATATTTTCAAAAGCTCGATTACAGGCTCCTAGTAGATGGAAAATGTACACATCATATTAATTAGCATGTTTATTTCCAGTGGACTGTTCAAAATGTGCCATGCAGACTTTGACAGGGGGTTCTCTTAAAGGGTACCAAACAGAGCAGTTGGAGTCTGACTCCATTCACAGCCCAGACTAGGTTGATTTATGCATAAAAACATAAGACAACATTCATTAGTCACAACTATAAATCATTTGTTTCAAAGAAACAACATCTGAAACATTATTATTCTCACTACAGTGAGAAAACCATCCTGAAAACCCAAAAGAGGCAAAGTTAGAAACAGACCGTCTTTTATTGGACATGTGATGTGCTAGAGTTACTGACAAAAAGTTCTGACAAAATCACATTCTTTCAACATATATTAATATTTTTTTACACTGAATACCAACTGAAAGTTCAGTAGGAGTTTTTGTGTCCGGTGTCCTGGCTGCTTGGTTTTTTAACACGTGCAATAGGATTTCTTGAGTCTGGGATACTGCTTCTAGTTTTTCCTCCATGTTACGCCCCAATTTGTCTAGGGGTGCGGGGCCTAACATAAAGNAAAAAATTTATAATGAAACTCCCCAGGGAACATTATTCTTAAAAAAAAACAGACTTTAATTGAAACAGAACAATTACGAAAGATTTATTTTTCTTGACATGCCAACATTTAGAAAAAATTTTGTGCTTATGTGTAATAGAAACCCAGCTACAGTAACCTCAACTTATTGTGAATAATCTAAATCCAACTTTACATAAGTGTGCAATACATACTTCGAACTTGATGGTAACTCCAATTTGGTTCCACGTCCTTCACTGCTTGCACCACTGTTGCAGTCACCTCCTCGTTGTGCTTTGTTCTGAAACTTTAAAAAAAGTGAAAAGATAAGACAATATTTCATAATTGTCAGGGGTTCTTGTAGGTTATTGTTTTCTTAAAACAAGAGTGAGAGGAAACATACTGGTCGGTTGGCCGGACCTTCCACTGAAGCTGCTCTCCAATGTTATTATATATGTGACGGACAAGAGTCTGAAAGATAAAAAATATCAAGTCAATTGTCATTATGGCAAATGTCTAGAATATGTACAAAAAATAAATAGAGGGTACAAAAAATAACAAGCATATTGGTTGGTTACAAAAAACATGAGACAACATTCATTAGTCACAACTACAAATCATTTGTTTCAAAGAAACAACATCTGAAACATTATTATTCTCACTCTACAGTGAGAAAACCATCCTGAAAACCCGAAAGAGGCAAAGTTAGAAACAGACCGTCTGTTATTGGACATGTGATGTGCTTGAGTTACTGACAAAAAGTTCTGACAAAATCACATTATTTTAATATTTTTTTACACTGAATACATACTGAAAGTTCAGTAGGATTTTTTGTGTCCGGTGTCCTGGCTGCTTGGTTTTTTAACACGTGCA
>NW_023417101.1:2831-15512 GCF_002922805.2 Oryzias melastigma | reverse complement strand
CCTGTCAGACTACGGAATCTGTGATGCGTGGCGTACGTCTCATCCAAAAGATCGAGACTACTCTTTTTTTTCACAAGTCCATCACACTTACACTAGGATTGACTACTTTTTCATTGATAATCAAATGATGCCACTGGTCCAGTCCTGCTCTTACCATAGCATTATCATCTCAGACCACGCCCCTATTGTTCTGAGTCTGTCCCTCCCTGGCATTTCACAGAAGGACCGATGCTGGCGATTCAATTCAACTCTACTGTCGGATGAAAAGTTTGTAGAGTTTATAGAGAAAGAAATTAAATTTTTTCTGGCCAAAAACACTTCTCCAGAGATATCCAGTCTCATTGTTTGGGATGCCCTTTAGGCATACCTACGGGGCCAGATCATCTCCTACACTGCAAATCTGAAACAGAAATCGACTAAAGAACGCATGGACCTGAGTAGAAGAATTAAAGAAATTGACGAACAATATGCCCAAACCAAGGATTCCAATCTAATCAGAGAACGAACGGAACTCCAAACTAAATTGGATTTACTTTTAACTCACTCAATCGAACGTATACTTTTGAAAGAAAAGGCTCACTTTTATATTCATGGAGACAAACCCAACAAGCTGCTGGCCAATCAGCTCCGCGGTGCCAGGGCAAAGCAGAGCATCCCTGAGATTCGCATGCCATGCGGCCGCACAACATTCGACCACCCACAAATAAACAACACATTCAGGGATCTTTATGCCCAATTATATTCCTCAGAGAGTAGTGTCGATCAATACGTTATTACTGACTTTCTAAACAGTGCTGGGATCACAACTTTACCACCAGATTTTAGGAAGGCTCTAGATGAGCCCATATCCAACGCTGAAATCGCAGTTGCTATATCTTCTATGCAACCTGGCAAATCTCCAGGTCCTGATGGGTTCCCAGCTGAATTTTTTGCCAAGTTTTCATCTACACTTACTCCACAGCTGTGTCTAGTCATGTCTGACTCCTTCAGGTTTGGATCCCTTCCTGAATCCTTTACGGAGGCCTGTATAACCCTTATAGCTAAAAAAGGTAAAGACCCCTCTGACTGCGGCTCTTACAGGCCGATCTCCCTTCTGAATTCAGACACCAAAATTCTGGCTAAAGTGCTGGCCCGTAGGTTGGAGAACGCCCTCCCTATTATCATCTCAAAGGATCAAACAGGCTTTATGAAACACAGGCACCCATATTTTAATATACGTCGACTGCTTGATATAATTTATACCTCTCCGGGGCCAATCCCGGAGTGTGTTGTCTCTCTCGACGCCGAAAAAGCCTTCGACCGTGTAGAATTTAACTTTCTTTTTGCAGTTCTCGATAAATTTGGCTTTGGCCCCAATTTCTCCCAATGGATTAAAATGCTATACTCACATCCCACTGCGTCAATCCGTATGAACTCTCAACAGTCTAAGCCCTTTGGTTTACACAGAGGGACTCGCCAGGGATGCCCCCTAAGTCCATTGCTATTCAATCTGGCTATTGAGCCGCTTGCTGCAGCCGTCCGTGGCAGCGGGGACATAACTGGTATCTGGAGGAACTCTACAGAACACAAAGTCTCATTGTATTCTGATGACCTTCTGCTCTTTATTTCAAATCCGGAGACCTCCCTGGCAGTGGCTCTGCTGTTGCTCAATCAGTTTAGTAAATTGTCGGGCTATAAGATAAACCTCAACAAAAGTGAGCTTTTCCCTATAAACAATAAAGCGCTTGTTTTGGACTACTCAAACTTACCTTTCAGAGTGGAGAAGCACAAATTTTCTTACCTGGGAATTTCAATCACAAAAAACATAAGGAGCTTTTCAAAGAAAACCTAATTATGCTACTAAACCAAATTAAACAATAATTGAAGAAGTGGTCACCTCTTTCTATGTCTCTGGTGGGCCGGATAAACTCTATAAAGATGAACGTGCTGCCCAAATTTCTCTATCTTTTTCAGTCTTTGCCCGTTTTTATTCCTTCCTCCTACTTCAACCAGCTTGACAGAGCTTTGTCCTCCTTTATTTGGCAAGGGAAACGCCCCCCTCTTAGCAAAGTCCATCTCCGGAAGAACAAGTCAACCGGCGGGCTTGCCCTTCCAAATTTCCGACTCTACTATTGGGCTGCGAACCTGCGCTGCTTGACCTTTTGGTCATTCTACGCCGAATGAGCCGACCCCCCCGATTGGGTGGAGATGGAGTTACAAATGGACAGAAAAGTCTCTCTTCCTGCCCTACTGGGATCTCCTATCCCTCTCCCATCTATGTCAAACATTTGCAACCCTGTGGTCAAACACTCTCTAAGGATTTGGGGTCAATGTAGGAGGTATTATGGTCTGTGTGACTTTTCCCTCTTGAGCCCCATTGCCTCAAATCATCTCTTCACACCCTCCCTTCATGACGTGGGTTTCCTTGAGTGGGGCAGGAAGGGCATTAAAAACTTTAAAGATTTATTCTTGGATAACACCATGGCCTCATTTGAACAGTTAAGAAAAGCATTTGGCCTCACAAAATCTGATTTTTTCAGATACCTACAAGTCAGACAACATCTCCACTCCTTAAGGCCTGGTCTCGTCACTCTCCCAGACTCAGCAACTGTAGAAACTGTCCTATCCCTAAACCCGTCCCGGAAGAGACTTATCTCAGTCATCCACAGTCTACTGTCAGACCTGGAACCCCCCTCGGTTACTAAGCTCAAGACGGCATGGGAGAAGGAATTAGGTGTGTCCCTATCTCCAGAAACCTGGAATCTGGTTTTTAAACAGGTGAACTCAGCATCCCTCTGTGCTCGCCACTGTTTAATTCAATTTAAAGTGGTACACAGGTCACATATTTCTAAGTCTAAACTATCACGTATCTATCCTAGCATTAGTCCTTATTGTGACAAGTGTAAAACCGGTGAGGCCACTCTCATCTACATGTACTGGTCTTGCCCAGTCATCAGCAGGTTCTGCAGACAGGTGTTTCAAACCCTTTTTTGGACACTCAAAGTAACGCTTCAGCCGAACCCTATAACCGCTCTGTTTGGGATTGTGGGGGAGAAGGTGTTCTTAACTCGAGAAAAACGTCAAACTTTGTCCTTTGCCTCCCTCATGGCCAGAAGGGCCATTCTCTCTAGATGGGAGGGTGCTGTTCCCCCAACCCATAAACAATGGTTGACATATATTATGTCATGTCTACAACTAGAGTAAATCAGATTCTCCCTTAACCACAAAAGCAAGAGTTTTCAGGCGATGTGGGGCCCTTTTCTAGAATCATACAAGCAGATTTGGGAACGGGACAAACAAAATGCCTCACCATGTTAAACTGAGATGAACCTACATCTGTGTATATGGTACTATAGTTGACTGGCAGTGACAGAGGGAAGGGAGGAAGGGGTGGGGCTACTACTGTTGTTGTTTTTGTGCATTGTGTATTGTGTCTCTGTTTTGTACACAAGAAAATCATAATAAAAAAATTTTGGACTTAAAAAATTAATATTTAATGTGGACTGTTCCTGAGCCGGATTGGAACCCATGACCTTCTGAATGTGAGTCAGCAGCCATAACCACTTGACCGTCAAGTGGCGGAATCTGGAATGCATGTCAAACTTAAATTTAAACATGACATTCTGCATTGCGAAAACAGGAAGTCATCGTTGATGGTTTAAAAGCATCCAAGATGGATCAAACGCCCCCCCGTGTCACAAGTTTGTAATTTATTGTATTTGTCTGTGTTAAAAATATTTCTTTTCACCTGCATTGAACAGTTTTAAGGTAAAAATAAAATTTAAAAGTAAACACAATGTTCATGGTTTAAAAGCTTCCAAAATGGATCAAACGCCCCCCCGTTTCACAAGTTTGTTATTTATTGTACTTGTCTGTGTTAAAAATATTTTTTTCACCTAGTTTTAAGGTAAAACTAAAATCTAAAAGTAAAAATAAATTTTCAATGTGGACTATTCCTGAGCCGGATTCGAACCCATGACCTTCTGAATGTGAGTCAGCAGACATAACCACTTGACTGTCTAGTGGCGGAATCTGGAATGCATGTCAAACTTAAATTTAAACCTGACATTCTGCATTGCGACAACAGGAAGTCATTGTTGATGGTTTAAAAGCATCCAGAATGGATCAAACGCCAGAGCGGTCAGCATTAAGGTGCAATTGCCTAATCCTACTCCCTGGGAGGCTGAAACTTTCTTCATTGAAAACCTGTTGTTGTGGACTATTTCTACTGCAAGTGTGTGCGTTTCAAAAGCTGTTTGGGGGGCTGCTGGGTTTTTCTCCACATTCAGGAGGACACAGATGTAGAGGGTGAGGCAGGAAAAAAGGAAAACGTGGCTGCACAGCTGAACCTTGTGCCGCTGATTGGCTTGCTCATCCAGGTACATGGCCTAGAGCCGCGAGCCAGTGTGTTTCCGGACTTTCCAAAGCGCGAGCGTGCTGGTTTGCCGGGCTTGGGTGGCAGTTAGGTGCATCTGTGGCAGGTGTGAGTTGGTCTCTGGAGGTTTGTTGGTTTTTTTCTTGCCTTTTTCTCTGTTTTCTCCTTTTTTTGTCTTGTGAGACTTTATCTTTTTTGGTCTCTTCTCTCCCCACAGTCTTTGACTGTCGGGGGTGGGGAGAGGGGGGGGGGTTTTCATAGAGTCTTCATGCCTTTGCTCCTCTTTCCTAGTTTTCTTTTCTATTTTTGAGAGTAGGGAAGTGTCAGGGTTTTTTTTTTCTCTTCACAATGGCGTCGGCTAGTGGTGCTTTTGTGAGGAGTGGAGCGGGTGGAGTAGGAAAGGAGTTTTCAGCAGGGGGCGCGGCGGTAGCGGGGACGAGGGGTGGAGAGAGCGGGGGAGAAGCGGTTCGTGCTGCTGAGAGCGTGTCGCCTGTGAGGGTTAAATATGAGAAGGACCTGACGGTCCAAGTTGAATTGGTGGGTGATGATCATGTGTCCGTGGTGGAATTGATTAAATACTGCAAATTGCTGTGTGGTGGTGTTGTGGCCTGTAGGGCAGTGGGGGAAAACCGTTTTGAAGTGACGCTCTCTAATGTGGTAGGTAGAGATAGATTGTTGGATGGTTTTAAGATAAAAAACACAAAAGTTTTGGGGACAAGTCTTACAAATAATGAGCTTATGGTCTCGTTTTTGAGCCTGCCGGCCTACATATATGACTCGGAGATCTTAGAGAAGCTGCGCGGTTGGGGAGTGTTTGCAGTGTCGCCAATCATGAGGCGGATGTGGCCGGGGACGAGCGTAGCGGATGGTACGCGTTTTGTCAAAGTGAAATTTAGCGACACTGTACAATCTCTTCCTTACTCAGCCAGATTCCAGACTGCTTCAGGGCCTGAGTTTTTTAGGGTTTTGCATGACAAGCAAGTGAAGGTGTGCAGGCTCTGTCTTCAGCCTGGGCACATTGTTAGAGAATGCCCGGACTTCATGTGTCACAAATGTGGGGTACAGGGCCACTATGCTAGAGAGTGCAAGACGACACCCACTTTTTGCGCTGTGTGCAAGTCTGTCACAGAGCGCTGCCTCTGTTCGCAGGATGAGGAGACGGAGGATGCGCCCGCTGCAGGTGCGCCGCGGAGAGTCAGTGACCCAGAGCCCCACCAGCCTGAAGACGCTGTGCTCCTGAAGCAGCGGGTGGATTGTGTGCAGTTGACCGAGGGGGAAGGCGTGCTCGGTATTCAGGAGGAGGAGGCAGATCCCGATCTGGTCCGAGCGGCAGGGGTCTCTGAGGCAGACCAGCTGTCAATAGCCGACGTTCCTGTGAAGGAGGGTGGACAGCTCCAGAGTGCTGCCGCTGCTCCTATCCAGGCGGGGGGGGACTCCCGGAGTGGGTCCTGCCCCGTTGATGTCTGATTCCATGAAGGGGGGAGCTCTGCGTGTGATCGCTGGCTCTGCCCCTGTCCGGACAGGAGGGGTGACGAACCCTGTCCTGCAAGGAGCGTCTGAGGGTCCCGAGGCGCACGTTTCCTCCTCGAATGATGGACAAGTCCATGATTCCGAGGAGGAGGGTTGCCAGGGCTTACTAACGCGACGTGTGACATCTTTACCCCCTCGGCAGGAAGAGACTGCGGACCAGGCTCAGAAGAGGGTCGTGGACGATGTGGTGGATGACACCTTGGATATGACTGCTTCAGGGTGGGCGCAACGGAGGAAGCGAGACTCCAAAAGACTGCGGAGGCAGAGGCTACAGACATCATGACGCGATTGTGGGTTGCTTCTTGCACTTTCTTTGCAATAATGCTCAGTATTTCCAGCCTGAACATCAGAGGAGTGACCAATGAAGATAAAATAGGTGATATCTTGACAACAGCGTGTGACATACTCTGTATGCAGGAGGTGCACTGGACAATGGAGTTCTTTGAGAAGACTCGGAGGCGGTGGGGAGGTCCTGCCTTTTATGCAGTCGGTCCTGGGAGGACAGCGGGGGTCTCTGTGTTTGTGAGACAGGGGGTTTTTGACACAGTCACCCTAGTGGAGACAGATCCTGAGGGGAGGAAACTAGTTTTAGATATTGCGTGGGGAGACCAGAAGGTGAGAGTTTTTAATATTTATGCGTCAAATGACCCGGGTGAACGTAAATTATTTTTTCGTTTGCTAAGACCACTTATTAATGAAAATTCCATGCTAATTGGTGATTTTAACACGGTTTTATCGAAACTAGATCTGTCCAAGAACAATGTACATAAATGTGACGTGAGCAGAAATGAGCTGTTCTCTCTCATGCTAGACCTGAATGTCATTGATGTGTGGAGAGTGAGGAATCCAGGAAAGAGACAATTTTCGAGGAGACAGATGGTGCAGGGAAAATTAAAACAGTCTCGGATCGACCTAGTGCTCGCAGGTCATATGGCAACATCTCTAATCACCGATATTACTTATGATTTTTGCACGTGGAGCGATCACGCTAAAGTACAGGTGGTCGTGGGTGGGGTCAAAGGGCGCTCTAACGGGGGGTTGTGGATCTTAAATAACGGTGTATTATCGGACGAAAGTTATGTTAAGAGAGTGAAGACACTGCTTCTTTTTAGTGTTGAGCAGTTACCTGAGATCGATGATGTTTTTAATTGGTGGGGGAGACTGAAAGTGAAATTAAAGAAAATGACAATAGCTTACTGTAAGAGGAGAAAACGGAGGGTACTGGAAGAGGAAAAATGTGTAAGGGATATCCTTGTAGCGTGAAAAGGGATGAATATGAAGTATTCAATCCCAAAGTTGATTGACCAATATAAACTTTATTAAACTGAAATTTAATAAAATTATCCTCGGGGCACCACCTTCGTAATGAAGGAAAATATTACTCATCAAAGATTAGCCGCTACTTCTAATCAATAAAGTAATCAATTAATCAGTCTCTCAATTTTAGCGTGAGTGTCTTTACCCTGTGAAGTGACTTTGCCACAAAGAAGAAAAAAATGATATCACACAACGACGTCCTTTTTAATATTTATTGAATAACATGAGGTTAAACAAGCAGAAATACTGGATGTAAAAGCATGGAAAGCAATCAACATGTGTGGAACACAGAATATAACTTTAACTAATAACTAGAATAGGTAAATGAGAAGAAAAGACACACAATATTGAGGTGAAAAAGCTAAATGTGTGGATGCATTAAGTGTGTGTTGTGCATAAAAAAAGGTGGTATTACTGATCTGAGAATAAGCTATTCTTAAAAGGAGGAATTCAAAACGGGGCAAAGATGTTACTCTTTCAAAAATAGTTAATCTTTGTTCTAACCACCAGCAGTTGACTGTATGAGCGAAGTTCGACTTCTCACCAGTGGTCTGTAGGTCTGCTCTGCTCTGCCAGGAATGGTGGTTGATCCCGTTCCGAGCTGGATGGTTCAGGCGGGCCGTGGAGGCGAGATCTGCAGCCAGGTGTAGAAGGAAAGGGAACCTGCGGTTCTGCTGGTTCTGCTCTGTTCAGTCACTTAGCTTCTGGGGTGGTCGAACGATTTCTCTATTCCGTTTTGTGACCAAAAAGTATAAGTCGCAAAGCTGGACGGACAATGAAACGTATCGACTGGTCTAGCATTAAAAATCAGTTTCAAAATAAAAGCATCAAAAATGGTAAAATGTTGGAATCAGTCTATGAAATAAACGGAAGACAAAAATGTTGAAAAGAAAGAAAGCGCGCGAGAAAAACATGGTCTTAAGACCAGAAGAACTTAGATCAGGGGTCACCAACCTTTTTGAACCTGCGGGCTACTTCATGGGTACTAAATCATACGAAGGGCTACCAGTTTGAAATAATAAATTTGCTTAGTTTGCCTTTAGTTATTCATTATTAATAATAATAATGATACTTCTCTATCTGAAGACACTGATTTCTTAGCATTATTATCAATAATGACAACAAGCTCGGAAACAGATATCAATATTCAGAACTTTATTAATCTCAACAGATCTTGTCACATTTTGAGGTAATGACCAAATGAAATGTTTTTAACAAAATTATAACAGCGCCCGCTGTGCCGTACTCAGACAGACACTTCAGAAGCGCATTTAATTAGAAAAAAAGTCATTTTCCATTACAGTTCTGTGAAAAATATCCATCCATTTCATACCAGCTCCTCTACACGCAATAACTTTTTTTTTGAAAAATTTTAGTTTTTTTTTTTTTTTTTTGTAATCTGTGTTTCTATTAAAGATAACTAATTATCAAATATTCTCGGTGTCTCCATGTGGGAAAGGGAGAAGGGGACGCCTCATTCTTTGTTATTAGCTGCATTTCCATTACACATTTGCGCAAAACTTTATGGAAATTCTTGGAATTTAAAAAAAAAACGTTTGGAAATGACACTGTTTCCATTAAATCATAATTTTGCGATAAATCACAAACCAACTCACGCGATAAGTCATTAAAAACACGGCGATGAAGGACAACAAGTATTTTTTTTTATTTCATTCACTAAAAGGGAGCATGTGGGTGACGTCACAGCTCTGTCTGGGGCGCGTGCAGCGCAGCTCGACTCAGAAGAGAGACAAGTCCGTTCTGCGTTAAAAGAAAAAGCATTCTAACAAATAAGCATCTGGACCTTTTTTTCTGTTTGAAAACACCACAACATAAATTCAAGTTTCTGTCACGGCGCTCGCGCTCACGAGACTTCAGGCTCCAAGCTGCAAAAGTGCGTCTGTAGATGAAGCAATGAGGAAAGGAGGAGGAGGAGCTGCTGCGCGATTCTGTATGACCCGCAATTTAAATTTTTTAAAGCGCTTTGACGCTGCGGGACCTCCCGATGCGCCGGCTGTGCAGCGCTCAGATCAGACACTTCATACCGAGAAGCGCATTTATTTAGAAAAAAGTGTTTCAGCTTTGCGAAAAATGTCTATTTCCTTCTGTAAGCGCAATTTCTTTTTTCGAAAAATGTCAGTTTTTTCGAAACTGTGGTGTTTCCATTTGGATAATTTATTATCCAAATTCCAATTTGCGAAATTTCAGAGTTAATGGAAATGCGACTATTGATTATCTCGTTAAGGAGAAAACGATTTAAAAAAAAGAAAAATAGTGGGACAGGCTGTTTTTGGCTTCAGAAATAATGAACATAGTGTGGCGACCCGGGGGTTAGCCCCGCCTTCAGTTCCTAAGACTCATAGGAAGTGGGAAATCTGGGGTGTGTAACATTGCTCACCATGAGTGAGGGAGCTGTGAGCAGAAGTCAGCTTCATACTGTTTGGCTGTTCATATGTGTTTAAAATAAATGGGAGTTGAAGATGGAAGTGAGAGTACGCAGTCTGCTTCGTTGTCTTCTTTTGCCTGAGACTGTTCGGGGTCGTTCGATGTACAGGGCACCGACGATTCTCCGACCCAGACAGTGAAAGAGTAACTCGCCTTTTGGGTCCCTGCGGCGTCCCTGCTACTATTAACGTACCAGTGGAGTCGTTACAATATAGCTATAAGATATTTCAATTTTTAATCCTTTATGAAGGCAGGTGTGATTCAAAAAAATCGCATCACACTAAAATAATATTTTCGAGCAACTCACAAGTGAATTGTGCTATTTTTAGAGGAGGTCTGCGGGCGACTGATGTGGTGCTCGCGGGCGACAGGTCGCCCGCGGGCGACGTGTTGGTGACCCCTGACTTAGATGTTTCTGTTCTGCCCTTTGTTCTAGCTTCTCAGCTTAGCAGTTAGCTTAGAGGCGTGTGCCTCATGGCTTGGAAGGCCTGTTTTAGCAACAGCCTTCATGGAGGAGGATGGCAAGAGAAGGGAGAGGCAAGAGAAGAGAGCTCCTAGCCTGTGCGCCAGTGCTTTCAAACTGGGAGGCAGGGCCTGAATCGCCCAATCAGTGGGGATTTGAGGCGTTTTACCATTGGAGGTAATCTGCATGTCCCAATGAGCTCTGTCTATGCAAATTTCAGGGGCGTCACCTTATTTTGGGCTGTGGATGTGTTCAATGTTGAATTAACCACAAAAGGAGTTTCTATCAAACAAAGTTATCAAAAAGTTTGTAAAACCCTATATGTGTGTGTGAATCCTATATGTGGCACATAAAATGCTTCCCAAAATCCACATAAACACAGAAAAGCAATTCTCCAAGCTTTGACGGTTACACAATGATTAATTCAAAGATTTTAACCTCAAAATAGTTGTGGAATCCTCTTCTGCTAGGAACAAAGGTTTGATTACACACATGTAATAATATTAGGACATTTCTTGTGGCTGTGGAGAGATGTTTTACATGTAAGATCCAGTGAGCAAAATCCTGTGTTTTAAAACATAAGAAAATTATGCAGGGTCACATTGTTCACACAAAGGATTCAGAGTGTCTGTCAGGCATCCTTGCATACTTTCTGGGGGGGGGGGTCAGTCTCCTGGAACCGAGATTCTTTGAGGTTGACGGCCGACGTTAGGCAGACTATCCTGCATTTGAATAGTCAGGGGTCCTGCTGGTTTATGGCTTACATCCGATTGGAAGGTAGGGGTTTCAGAGACCTTATGGCCTCCTTGCTGTTAAAGAATAGCCTTTAATCTTGAAAAAGGCATTCCACATGACCAAATGGTCAGCACAGGTTATCAGTTGTTTTCCAAGGGTGGACTGCTACATATCCCCCCTTTGTTTCGACTTGTTCCGCTGGAATTAGTTGAAACACCTGAGAAATCCTCTTGGAAACAGCTGACGCACTGGGTGATTCCTCTGGAAGCAGTTGACCCAGTGGAGGATTCCTTTGGAAGCCGTTGACACGCCCAATGAATGCTCTGGAAGGAGTTGACATCCCAGGCGGGTCCTCTGGATGGTCGTTGGTGTCCCCACCAGTCAACTGCTGTGGTCAGAAGCTTCGCTAAAATCCTAAAGCAAGTCTATATGTTTGGTTGATCTTTGTGTGCCTAAGACAGTGTCTCAGAAAAGCAAAGAAAAGAAAAGAAAAGAAAGGGTAGAACCAACAAAATAAAAGATGTTGCCTAATAACAGTAATATGAGGTTGCGTGTGTGTAGCAGCGTCCTGCACTCATCAAGCTACCACCAATACTGTCATTCTTTACTCGATAGATGTTTCCGAGTTCGCTATGTGCATGTGGATCAAGGAAGCTAGCTCCCTGGCCTGTAGATCCACACCTGTTGGTAAAGAACTACCCAAGAGGAAGGCAAGATATGCCTGAAGAACAGTCACCTGTCCTCTGGTAGCATCGGACAGAAGTTCGTGTATCAGATCTAGGGAGACTAGAAAAGAGGAAATATGTCCTATTGCTAACAAATCAGTTGATGAACTGATGTCTCGGTTCATAGCGGCTATTAACACGGTCACCAGTCGTGTGTGTGCATACTCCAAACTGATTACTGACATCAACGCATTTGCTACCTTAGTCAGGTTGTTCAGGGCTCTGCTATGCTGGGTTGATGGCAAAACTACGCTTTGTGGAGTTTTACTGCGGGTCTTTGACTTTAACTGCTGAGCTTTCAGCTGATCTTTGATTTTGGAAATCATGTCCCGTAGTTCAATCTCGAGGTTCTTGAGTGTGGTCGGGGTAACGTCATTTACCAAAGACACGGCCAGATTAAAAAGCGAACCAATAGAGAATTCTGCTGTGAGCAAGTCCTTAATGAAACGCTTCTTTCTGCGGTCTGTAACACTCTGCTCTGACTGATTTACGGTGAGCTTTTGCAGCTGAGTCAACAGGTGAGGGACGTCCGTCTCTGCATGGGAGGCGATCTCAGAAGTCCAACCCATGGCAGCCCAAGACGCAAATTGAGATGCCGTCTGTGCATTCTTTTTGTAAACTGCATCAGAACGGAGTCTCGCAGAGGTCTTTTGGGTGTGCCAGCGACAATTTGTAATCAACAATTCTAGTTGCTTTTTCCACCACACGTCCTGACTCTAGTCCTGTTTTAACAACCTTCAGATGCAGCTGACTCACCAGCAGGAGAATCAATGAGCTCAAAAGCCACGTTCTGCCCACACAGAGAGCCATGTTGGTTGCTATTGGAGGACTACACCTTCATGTGATGATGGAAACACAAGAAGAGACTTAGTTGGTTAGTGAGTGGAATTAGTAAAACTGTGATTACAAAGAGAGCACTAAAACAAAATCAACGCGATCTGCACACACCGATTTAACCTATGGAGATGGATATTGTACTCCTAAGGATGTTATGGATGAGCTCCCAGGTTGTACAATCTGGCTCAAAGGTATTGAAGGTGGTGATCAGTTGTCTGTGAACTGGTGCACCACCAAAGTTGGAACCTTCTGTGGTTTAGTTTGATTGGGTTTGG
>NW_023417101.1:0-1791 GCF_002922805.2 Oryzias melastigma | reverse complement strand
TGCAATTCTGTCTCAGGCCACTAGGGGGCGTGGTTTTCCTGTCACTTCCACCGAAGAGTTTGGGGTCCATTTGACCCCATTTTTTTTCATGATTGACAATATTCAGGTACCTGGTGCACTTCTTCAAACGGTCGCCAGGGGGCGTCCTCTGACATGTTCACTTTCTCCAATGCTTTTACAGTTACTATGACCCCAATGTTTTTGAGTGTGTTATTTTTATATGTTTATTTATTTAGTAATCAATTTTTTTGAAAACCATAAAAGATACATTCCAGTCACACTTCCTCCCTTGGCCACTGGGGTAACGGTTGCAGGTTGGGGTCTCTCATCGATCTCTAGGGAGCGGCAATCTACACGTTCACTTCTTCCAACGCTGCCCAATGTCCCATTGACCCCAGAAGACACATTCCAGGCGCAGTATTTCTCGAGCCCACTAGGGGGCCTTCGTATCAACCCTTCACTTTGTCTCATGACTTCTGAGGGGTTTTCAGATTTGACAAAAAACATAAAAATAACAAAAAAAAAGACTGAAAGGTTTTTTTTTTCAGTTCTTTTCTTTGCGCTTCCACCAGGGGTCACCATTTATCCCGTTTACTTCCTCCCTTGGCCACTGGGGTAACGGTTGCAGGTTGGGGTCTCCCCTCGATCTCTAGGGGACTGAAAGGTAATTTTTTTCATTTCTTTTCTTTGCGCTTCCACCAGAGGTCACCATTTATCCCGTTTACTTCCTCCCTTGGCCACTGGGGTAACGGTTGCAGGTTGGGGTCTCCCCTCAATCTCTAGGGAGTGGCAATCTACACGTTCACTTCTTCCAACGCTGTCCAATGTCCCATTGACCCCAGAAGACGCATTCCAGGTGCAGTATTTCTCGAGCCCACTAGGGAGGGGGAATTCAGTTCTTCCCTGAACCCCTAGGGCACGGCGGTTCACTTCTTATCTTCTTTCAATGACTTTTGAGTACTTTTCATTTTGACAGACAAAAAGCTCTAGGGTGCTAATTATGTTTTTATTTACCAACAACACCCCTCCCCCCACCACCACCAGATGATGACAACAATAATAATAATAATAATAATAATAATAATAATCATCATTTTAATTTGAAACAACTTTCTTGTCACTTCAGAAAATTGTACAGATTTACTAAAAAGACCCATGTGTGTGGCACTTTATGTCTGCCTCAAGATGGTGCCAACCCCTCAGTTTTTATTTAGTCTGAACTCATCCATTTCATTGTTTTTTTTTGCACTTTTGAACTTTAGACCTTCAAATTTATATTATTTAATATAGCATGTTGCTGTTTTGACTGGGGTCACCTATACCCCACGTAACAGCGCAGTCAATGATAGATATTGCCCACCTTGGCGTGTGGAAAGGTTAAAATCATGAAAAAAACATAAAACCAGAAAATCATGAAAAATTCACGAAAGTCATGTCCTGACCTCAAAATCATGAAAAAAAACATAAAAACTAAAAAATCATGAAAAAATCATGAAAGTTATGTCCTTATCTCAAAATTATGAAAAAAACATAAAAACCAGAAAATCATGAAAAAATCATAAAATGTCATTTCGGGACCTCAAAATCATGAAAAAAATACATAATGAACAGGAAATCATGAAAAAAATCATGAAAGTCATGTCCGGACCTCAAAATAATGAAAAAAACATAAAAGCCAGAAAATCATGAAAAAAATCATGAAAGTCATGTCCGGACCTCAAAATCATGAAAAAATCACGAGTCATGTCCTGACCTCAAAATCATGAAAAAACATAAAAAACAGAAAATCAT
>NW_023417100.1:26425-27566 GCF_002922805.2 Oryzias melastigma | reverse complement strand
AGTGACTCCATGTAGGATCAACCCTGCAAGGTATTTGTTGTAATCCAGTGTACTGTGGAATGAAACATAGTCAATATGAGGTAGATTCAAAGTGTCCTATCCTCTCTACCGGAACGTTCTTGTTCTGGGTGTTGCAGATATACATAGATGTGACTTTCACAATAAAAGACTTTTTCTCAGATGAACATTTATTTATTTTCTATTTGAAACAAAGCTACAGAATTCATATTTTGTTAGACCTGACTTCAAAATATGAGTTTTTATTTTATCTATTGAAAAGGCAAAAGTTATCAAATTTATTTTAGCTACCGGTAAATCTTATTTGGTGTTTTTATATTTTAATTTGAATTATCTTTGTTAATGATTAAAAGACCAACTCCGATTAAAACTGCGTTTATAACATGCTTTTGTAGAATTGCTATCAAGAGGAGGACTTGTATAAAGAAAATTAAGCTCCAAAATGTTATTTCTAATAAACTACTGCCCCTGTACAGAAACTATGTGCTAAAAAAATTAGAGATTTTTTCATTTTTGCCAAAAACGGCATTATCATAACTAAAAGAGCACTGGGAACTAATTTAAAAATAGATCAGAAGATAACCAGAGTTGGACTTAAAATTCTAGTATATTGCCAAATGTGT
Source organism: Oryzias melastigma (assembly GCF_002922805.2). NCBI lineage: Eukaryota > Metazoa > Chordata > Actinopteri > Beloniformes > Adrianichthyidae > Oryzias > Oryzias melastigma. Next base: position 26,925 of record NW_023417100.1, on the reverse strand, counting down.
CTATTTTCTACCTGAACTACATTTTATCTCTTGCATCTCTTGTCTTTGTGACTGTCTTTGTTTCACTGCCTTCATTTTTTTTTCTTCATCCAACTGTTTTGGTTGCCACATCCTGCTGTGCTACCCTTGTCTCTTTTCTCTGCAGTTCTTGCTCTAACAGTTGACTCCATGCAGCATTGGTCTCACACGGCTGGCTGCACTCACACAGATGTGTCCCCTATCGTCCTTTCCTGCCCCGCTTCCTGGGACATGGTTCTCTTGCACTAACCCCATGTCGCCCCATGGGTTGATACCCTTCTTTACTGCTGAGTCCTCAACTGTAAGACTTTTTTTATCAACACTTTTAATGTAAAATCTGTTTGATTCAGAAATTAAAGTTGCTGTATATGTATATATTTGAGGTTGATTAGCTCTACAATGGTAACATACGGTTGCTTAAAATTCTACAAGTTTTAAAGGTCTAGTAAATATCAATTTCCTTCTTCCACGTTTTTTTTTTT
>NW_023417100.1:19892-20838 GCF_002922805.2 Oryzias melastigma | reverse complement strand
TCAGTTATTCCGGTCCCAGTACGAACCGCCTTCAGACTGAGGAATTTCAGAGCGAGCTAAAGTTCAGTCCAGTTAGAAATTAACCGAGACCACCTTGAAAGAGGAGTTTGAGAGCGGTTCCTGGTCCCGGACCAGGTTTTGTTTGCACGTATTCAGACTGAAACTTTGTTCTGGATTGGAGGAAAGGAGCTCTGGTTCACTTTAAGCAGTCTGAAGTAGTTGCACTACTTTTTCTTTTTTCCTCAAGTTACTTCACAAAAGTGGCCAGTTTAAGTGTAAAAATCAGGAAAAACCTGGATTTGTTCATTAAATGTGTTGCAAAAGTATAAGATCAGAAGTCAGTATTGGCAGAAACTCAAAATCAAAAGAATCAAATTGGTACCTAAAAAACCTGATCAGGAAAACCTTATTTTCAATGGTATTTTACCATTCAAATTAAATTACTATCAAGTTCCTAACAAAATGTTTTCTTCGTAACTTAGAAATGAACACATTGGTTGCATACAATTTTTATAAACTGGTTTCAATTCAGGACCTGGTTGTTGGGGAATCAGGCTGTAAGTTTACATGCATGGCAAAAACTACAATCTCAAAAGAACAACATTTTCCATTTTATCCAGCTGTTACCTTTGTATGATTCAGAGGCTCTTATATGAACCAACATCCACTATCCTGACATGGAAGAAGTCGGTTTCTGATTAACAAGACATTTAAGAGACCCAGTGACTCTAGAAAGCCTATTGTAACCTGTTTACTTCAACACAGCCAGTGAAAGAATTCTTTACTTAAAGTATTTCTTTACTCACGTAACCATTCAAAGAGTCAACACATTTTTACTTTCTTGTCTTCTATTTACTATGAATTTACAAGCATACAATTGCAGACATTGCAGTTTGTTCAAATCCGTGCTTTTACCAACACTGCAAGTTTGCAGGCTGCACACATT
>NW_023417100.1:1442-18428 GCF_002922805.2 Oryzias melastigma | reverse complement strand
AAGAAAATGAATGTTTTTTTTTTTTAATTTGCACAAATGATTAGTTACCTGTACATTCAAACTATTTTCAGTTCTTTTTAAATTTTTTATTAAAAAGAGATTAAGCGTTATTTGTCATCACAAGAAGCACTGACGACAAGGACAAACATTAAAAACAATTAAAGAATCTGAAGAACATTTTGTGCTACTTCTGTAAAATGGCATCTCATTCAGTGATGCCATCACCAGACCCCTGATTTCCCATGGTGCACCTTGATAATATCTTTGATTTAGTCCCTCCTACCTATTTGATAATTTCCTTCAAACCCTCTGATGACTATCCAGAGTTTGACCTTGAAAAGCTCAACCCAAAGCCAGTAGAATGATTGTCACTGATTGTGCGACTCTTTTTGACAGATGAAAAAAGGTTTTCTTTTTTTCGTTCAAGACATTATACTATTTTGCAGGGTAAGTAGATTTTTAAAGGACCATCAAAGAGACTCTTCAATGCTTATTTCTGTGGCAAAAAAAAAAAAAAAAAAATCACAGACGGCTTCATTTATTCATTCATTCATCTTCTTAACCGCTTGTCCTTTTCGGGGTCACAGGGTTGCCGGAGCCTAACCAGGCTACTGATGGGCGAAGGAAGGATACACCCTGGACAGGTCACCGGTTTGCTGCAGGGTCTCAATCACACACCCATACAGTCACATTCACACCTAGGGGCAATTTAGAGTCACCAATTAACCTATGAAGGATGTTTTTGGAGGGTGGGAGGAAGCTGGAGTCCCCGGAGAAAACCCACGCATGCACAGAAAGAACATTCTGGATTTTATGTTTGAATAAAAATATATGAGCTTCCATCCATCCATCCATCCATACATCTTCAGGAGCTGTCTAAGCAAAAATGCCCAGACTTCCCTCTCCCCAGCCACTTCCTCTAGCTCCTCTACGGGGTCCCCGAGGAGTTCCTTGGCCAGCCGAGAGACGTATGTTCTGGGTCTTCCCCAGGGCCTATGCCCACTTTAACATGAAAGGAACACCTCCCCAGGGAGGCGTCCAGTAGGCATCTGAGCTAGATGCCCAAGCCACCTCAACTGGCTCCTCTTGGTAGAGGAGCAGTGGAAGCTCTACTCCGAGCTCTCTCCAAGGGACGGATCTCACCCTATCTCTAAGGGAGCGACCAACCACCCTCTGGAAGAAACTCATTTCAACAGCTTGTATTCGGGATCTTGTTGCATGACCCAGAGCTCGTGAGCACATAGGTGAGTATTAAAACGAAGATTGACTGGTAAATTGAGAGCTTTGGTAGAGGCAAAGCTCTCAATTTACCACAACAAACCGGAACAGCAATCAAACCTGAATATATTTCACCTGACCCTCATCCCAGCACCTTCACACTCAGCTGCAAACCGCTCCAATGCATGCTGGAGGTCCTGGCTCGATGAAGCCAACAGAACAACATCATCTGCAAAGAGCAGAGAAGAAATCCTGTGGTCCCCAAACGAGACCCCCTCTGACCCCTTGTCTGCACCTAGAAATTTTGTTCATTGAGAGTATGAAAAGAACCAGTGATAAAGGATCATGCTAGCTCATATGTCACCCATCCAAAGAAATAGGGTCATAATAGCACAGCAAGTCCATATATTCTTTAAAGTGCCTAAATACCTAAATTTTTTGTGTTTCCAAAAATTCATATCCCACCAACCACAAAAGAATGTTATCAACACAAATGACAAGCTTCTGAAAACATTCATTTCTACACACTCAATAGATTGGAGAATTTTTTGCATTTATTTCTGTGCCGTTACATGGATGTGATCAGCCTGCTACACTCAGTGTAATAGAGTTCTGGTTGCTTTAATAGCTACCTTAGGAGCATCGTAGATGTTGTTCAGGTAAGACGAGTTTGCTGGCCAATCAAGCACAGTAACACCTTGGTCACTGCGAGAACAGCTTTGGCAACATCCTAGATGTTGATAAAAAAATAAATAAATAAAAAAGTTCCCGCTTGGATTCCTATCTTTAACTTGTGAAGGTTTTCTATAAGGAGTTTGAGACTCTACAGGGGTCATTGGAGTTCAGCATGCACCACATGCTGGACCTAACAAAGGAGAAGCAAGCTCTCCATGACTGTGTGAAGTGTCTCACCACTGACACACAGCAGGCACCCTTACACAACAAGAGCATGAGGGATAACCTGGTTACTAATGGGATTCCTGAGCATGCAGGTGAAGCTCTGGAGGTCACAATGAAGAGCTTTATAAAGGAGCAGCTGGAACTTCTGGTGGAGTCTATAAACCACATCACATTTTATCCTTTCATGCCCAATCAAATAATCTAATCTATTATAACAATACTTTTAAAGAATTTTACAAGAAATTACACTCATCACAGAATGCAACTCCAGCATAAACTAATTTTTCAAAATAATAAATCTAACTAGGTTACATAAGGATCGAGGCTCAAACTTAGATCACCAATAACAGCGGCTGAATTTCATGAGGCTCAGCTGTTTATGCTACACAACAAAGCTTCAGGGCCTGATGGCTTTCCTGCTGAGCTTTAAAAATGGAAACTGCTGGCTCCAGATTTTTTAAAATAAAATTGTTCCACTTATTAAAAGGAAAGCCAAACATTACCAACTAACATCCCTTCAGCTAGCATAACTCTTCTACTCAAAGCAGAAAAAGGGGTTGGCTTTTTCTCTTTGCTGTCTAAAAATTGCGAAAACTCCGCGGTTCAGGCCGGATCACGTAGTTTCAGACTTTATAGGAATTTGATATTTATTTAATTCATATTATCATCAGTGCCATTTATTTTAAGTTCATTATTACAGATAAATACTCTACTAAAAGATCAGGAATGGATCAAAACTTTTTCTTGTCATGGAGCAGAAACAGTAGTTTGAGCAGGAAGCACACAAAAATGGTTTGGTAAAGTTAGACATATAATCCCATATTTGGACTTTCTGGCTTAAACACTCTTAATAAACCTTTAAGATTGACAGCAAGAGTTTTTTTAGAATTTGTGTCCACTCAAACAACAGCCTTGAGAGGCATTTCAAAAGAAAAAAGGCAGGGTGTTTGTTTCTTCTTGATGAGAATTGCTCGGAGACAGCAGTGAGGCTGCCAAGGGACCGTCTACAAAGTGCAAGCTCTGGAAGAAAGTGACCAAAAAAACTTATATTTTTTCTTAGAAACAACCAAAACAAATACATTTTAAATTGAATTTTACATTTACATTTACCTTTTACATTGAATTTTAATGACGATTTGAATCACATGCGATCAAAAATGTTCGATAAGATACGAAAGCAAACTTTCAAATCACATGACTAATTATCTCTTAATTTTAATAGCTGGTAGTTAAATATTTTTTTCTAGTTGATAGTTGCAATATTTTTGCTTGATTGTTAAAGCTACTTCAATTTGTGATCTGTTTAAGTGTTAAATGATAAAAAATAAATAAATCAAGGACAAGCTGGATTTGTTTCTTGAATTTGTTCATTTAAAAAAAATGTTACAAAAGTATCAGATCTGGGCTTGGTATTGGCAGATCCTCCAAATCAAATAACTCTGAATCAGATCGGGGCCAAAAAATCTGACTGGGACATCCCTACTTAAATTTTTATTCCTTGAAACGTTTCAACTCTCATCCAATTGGCTTCCAATGAAAAGACAGTCAGAGAAGCAACATGTGTTCAAGTTAATACTCCTCCCTCAACACATAGGAGACACAGTTTGTCTCCTTTCATTAGATCCAAAGAAGACCAAAAACTTCAGTACAACCACATCCAACGACCCTGTGAGGGGGATTACATTCTTGAGCCATGTATTTGCAGAAATGTGGTTGTAACCCTAACCGACGTGAAGAATATAAATATGGACTGAGTTCTGCTCTACTCAGAAAAGGGGCCTCTGGTCGCAGACAAGATGGTGCCCAAAAAAGTGCCTAGTCGGAAGCGGAAATTTAGCAACTTTAGACGGTTGTGTAAGCAGAAATTTCCTAAACTTTTGCTGGAAAGGGAAGTTGAGTATGTATTCTGGAAGATTCTTGGTACAGAGAACGCTAATCGAATTAGTTATTTCAAGTCAATATTAACAAGTGTTTAAATTCGTATAACTACACTCGTTCACAATGGAACTTTAACGGTCTGGGACTTCCGGCTATTGATTTCCGAGCGCCATATTTTTTCTCTGTGGCCACATTCTCTTGACTCAGACTGATGTAGCTACTTGAATGAGCAGCAATATGTCTAGTTGCTATGAATCAACTTCAAGTTAGCAATAATGAAAATCTCAAGGACTTGTCGATCAAATTGTTGTTTCGTTTTCAAACCCCAATCTTTGCTTTGGCGTCCATTTATGATCTCCATTTACCCCAATCCGGCTCTCTTAGTCCCCACAGTACCAAACCCCCAACACAATCTACTCAGCTCCTAATAGATCTTACTTTAGCTGCTTGGGAGGAAAAGATGACATTTTTTTACATTATTGAATATTTTTTAAATGTGCCTGCATATAAACATTTTGGATAGCATCCAATTCTTGAAATAAGAGGAAAAGTTTGCACACACACACACACACCAGTTGTGTTCCGTTGTGTTGCCTATGGTAATTAATCATGCAAAAGCCTGGGTTTTTAATGTGGGCTATTGATCTGTGATGAGAGAAATACTTTACCCTGCTTCCCAGCAGGAACTGCACCTCAGTTAAAGGTGAACTACAAAATCAGGGTTAAACCCAACGTTAGCCCTGCTAACCTCTAAACCGGCTCCTCTCGCAGGCCTCTGGAGGAGCTGCAGAGTGGAAGGCCACATGTGGAGAACTGCAGCAGAGGAGGAAAAAAAAAACAGCCAATAAATAGATAAATAGAAAACAACAGAAACACACACTGGGAGAAAGATGGAACTAGATGCAAATGTAAAATGAGAATAGTATTTAGGTTTACAGATGCATACGAGGGCTTTAGATGAAAACAAAACATCATTATAATATTATGTGTTGCAGCTAAAACACAATACTCTGAATCAGCCCCTTACATCTAGTTCTATTGATCAAAACCTCATTTAAATGTTATTTTGAGCGTTGCTTTAAAACCAAATGTAAGATGCCTCGGTGGAAAATATATTATAACTCAATATGTTTCCAGGCCTGTCGAAATAAGGGATGAAAAAGATAACATGACACTGAGACTTCACACCCCGCTGAGTGCCTCAGAGCAGCACATCACATTTTCTGCCAAAAGATTTCACATAAAAAAAAAAAAAAAAATCTGAATGGAAGGAAGCAACTGCTCTGTTCCTGCCAAACATTACTGCAGCTAATGTTATATGTGAGGCAGAGTAAAGCAAGCGATTTAAATCACTGCTACCGAGGCATCCCTCTGGGTATTGATGAAAGGAGTAGATCTTCTAAACAGTTGCCAGAGGTGGTGTTGTTTTTATCTTAACTCAGTTTTGATAAGGTGTTAATTTTCCATGAGCAGAAGCCGCTTCTTTGCCGGATATCTGATCCCTTGAGCCGATCTGCTGTTTTATTAGCCATTCGTTCGATCAGAAGAATGGGATACATTTGCAAGTCTTTAAGTTAAGGTAAGACCAGAGATAAAGAGGTTTTTGGGGAGTTTTTTGGACAATAAGTTGCTACCATTGACATGAGATGGACAAAAAAGCCTGTTACCTTGAGATCCAACGAAATGAAGTCCATTCAGTCGCCATCTTCTGCAATGACCGTCCAACTCGGAAAATTACAGGTAAAATATGATAAAAATAATTAGGATTATCAATATAATTTATCCCAGTTTGGCAGCCCGAATTATATATTATTATTATTTGCCCACCCTTGATCTAGTATATTAGCGCAACATATGTACAATTACTCAGATAACTATAGCTTAAAGAACATTCAAACTGGTCAAATAAACCATTTATATCACTTTAAATCACAAAATATATTTACTTCTTTATTGTCCACGTAGCTTTTGAACTACACGGAGGCCGACGCTTCTTCTTCTGCGTTGCGGTCAGTATCAAATACTGATACAACCACTTACAGTGCCGTCTAGTGGTTGTTGGTGGGAAAATAACTTTTCTTATTTAATCACATATAAGTCACCGTTGAGTATAAGTCGCACTCTCGGCCAAATTATGAACAAAAAATGAATAAAAACGACGATTTATACTATGCTAATACTATACTAATATGATATGGAGTTTTTGAGGTAAAACGTCAAATGACTTTTTATCGTTTGCAGCCCACTTGTCTATTAGTGTATGTATTAAAATGTCAGAAATCTCTGCCACATTCACACAAACCAAAGGCTGTCAGACACATTTGGGTCAAATATCCAATACATGCTTTTAAGTAAAGATTATATTTAAACTCCTCCCATGCTCCCAGGCAGTTCTAAGCAATCTAGTCCATGGGTTTCTATGTGTACATATTTATTTTTTGCTTCTTCCACTTAATCATTTACAAAAGCTCACATCAAAGTGGATTTACCCCTGAAAGTTTTTCTTATACGCCAAAAGATATCAGATCAGCAATTAGAGACGAGCCTCTTTCAGATGAGTTTTAATGCAAGTAAATTAGGAAGATTAAACTGTTTGATCTTGTGAACTCAAATAAATGGACGAGTAGAAGTTTTTGTGTGTGTGTGTGTTAGATTTAATATAAACCAGACTTTTTGTTTTCAATCTACTTTGTTTCATTACTTAGTTTGACATGTTTAAAGGTTTATCTAATCATGAAATAAAATGAGTGGCTTGCTTTGCTTGCAAGTGAACTCTGATGCTGCCTGACAACAGTGTGAATGTAGATGGAGAATGCAGGCAAAGGAGTGAAACCACTCTAATGTGTTCACAATGGGCAAGTGACACATATTTGGCATATGATGTTCACATAGGACTGTTGCTACCCGATATGAGCACATAAACTCATAGTTGCAAGAGGCTGGTGTGAAATGTCAAAGCGGTGCAAATCTTGTTCTAGGTTTTTTTCTTTTTTTTAAGAACTCTTTTCAAACAAATTAAAAACTTGATGTCATATAATTCCATCCGGGCACGAATTACAATTATTAATTTCTTCTGCATGAACAGTTTTCAAAACCTTGACACTTGTGTCAATTGAAGGGACGTAGATCACTAAGTCCCTGACTAGTTAAAGTTCAAACTGGTTAATCTTCCAAAGCATGTTCAATGGCTGCGTGTTTTGTATGTAAAGCCTGGAAACTGTCTTTAAAACATACGTAGCTTAGCGTAAATGAGAGAGTTTTGAGTGCAGAAGCCCAAAACGGACAAATACGAACGTTTACATAGACTTTATTAAAAGGGGAAGGCAAGGGGAAGGCGTTGTGCATTTTGGGTAAAATGCCCTGTTCTGTGAATGTTGTGGGCTATGTCCGATATCCATCTTCCTGACGCTTTGTCCCTTTTGGGGTCGCGGGGGTGCCGGAGCCTAACCCGGCTACTGAAGGGCGAAGGTGGGGTACACCCTGGACAGGTCGCCAGTCCGTCGCAGGGCCTCAATCACACACACATTCACTCACACATTCACACCTAGGGGCAATTTAGAGTCACCAATTAACCTATGAAGCATGTTTTTGGACGGTGGGAGGAAGCCAGAGTCCCCGGTGAAAACCCACGCATGCACGGGGAGAACATGCAAACTCCACACAGAAAGGGCCCAGCCGGGATTCGAACCAGGGCCTTCTCGCTGTGAGGCAAGAGCGCTAACCACTGCGCCACCGTGCAGCCCATGTCTGATATCCTAACTATATATTGCGTGCGTTCACCATTGTGTAGTGCTGTCCAAATCTAAAATTCCAAAATCAAGTGCAATAGAAATTTCCCAGAAGTCTTTGTGAAAAAATAGCGTGCATCGATGCTCACCACACTAGCAAATATAGACCACAATGCATTGCAGGCAAATATTTTTGTAACCAAAAAAATGGTGTTTAAATGTAATTTTTTAAATGAACCATCCACATTTTCATCATCAGAACACAGTGGATTCGTAAATAGACGTCGTGAAATGTTTGTACTGATTCAATTTTCACTTTGTTAAATTGATGACGTCATATCCAGCGTTTAAAAAATGAAAGTAAAGTAGTGAGCATAGTGTCTGAATTGCCTTCAAAATCCAGGGCACAAGATAGTCCAGCACTTTATAGTTTTTTAGTAGTTGGGGATTAGGGTGGGAATTCAGACATAACCAAGGATTAATGGGAGCCTGCCCCTCTGTCTCCCTCTGTTGGTTACTTCTGCTGTTGCTTTTATTTGCTGGTTTTTCTTTAGTCTCCACGGGTGTGCCGGATTACGGGTAGGGACTCCTGAAACACCTGCAACCCGTCTGCCCTCACCCTGGCAGTAAGACCTGATTTTGGCAGCTTTTACCCACCAGCCTGTCAGCTAACCTCTCGTGGTGGTGAGCCTACATGTGATAAAGCTTATTATTTGGCTTTGACCATATATATATATATATATATATATATATATATATATAAACCTTGGAATATCTTCATTTTTGGGCAACACTGGCTATTAGTCACACCAGTTGTGTATTCGTCCACCTTCTTCTTAAACAAAAACATGTTTTCTCTTCATTAGGTAGCTTCATCTACAAATACACACAGTTTTTTAGGCAAATGCATCATCTGATGATAGTCTATATAAACACCTCCAGTTGTCACTTTCAACATAAAAAACAACCCTTTTTATTAGATCAGGCAGCAAGAAGGAGAAAGATATCAGGATTTTTTTTTTTACAAAAAAAATTCTAATGGCTTCAGATTTACTTTAAATACATTTCATTTTTATTACAAAAGAAAGTGCAAACTGAGGTCATTTCTCACCTTATGATGGAAAACGATTTACATTCTGTGCACGGAGAAAAAGATGGAAAGCCTGAGGAACTGAGAGAGCAGGACACCAGAAGACCACAAAAATGCAATGATGGAGAGTTCTAATTAGAAACCCTACCAATTTCTACTTTAAAACTTAAAAGTTCAGGTTTTTAAATAACTGTATAATATTCAGTAAAAAATAAATAAATAAATAAGAACTTCTAAGCTTGCTTTTATTATTAAATTGCGGCAAATTCAAAAATAACACCCTGGTTTGGTCATTGGGTATTTTACTAAAATGTCATGCATTAACTGCAGCTGTCACAGTTTTGTTTGTTCATTTTCCTCCAATTTTGCATATTAGAAGAGCTCAAATTAGTTTTTTCCCTTCTTTCATAATTTAGTTTGAAGGTTTAACCCTAATCTAAAAAGTAATTGCTTGAAAAGAACTGTAATTTGTACTTTTAGATATTTAAAAACATTTGAATTATGGATCTATTGCTTACTTACTGGCAAAAAAACTGTAAAACCTTAATAATTTCAGGTGTGTGACATTTCTTATCTGTTTTTTTAAATTAGTTTTGGAAGTTTTGCTAAACCCACTTCCACACAAGTTGTTTTTAAAAGCAGAATTTGAAGATGCCATTAATCTTAATACTTAATACCTGAACTTCTTTCTCATATTTTGCCTGCGACATGTTGTTAAAAGGAAGCACGCTTCAGAATGTCACCAGCAGAACCCATAAATGACCTGGTTTTCAACTGATCTGTCTTATTAGGAAACAGTTTTTATCAGGGATAAGTCTGAAAAAAATAATTTAGAACATGAAACACTTTAATTTAGTGACACAATATTTTAATGTTGCCATTATGAGTTACTGTCAAACGTTTTCATTTTAGAATAAAAGTAGCTCAAAAATGTACTTTCTTCATGCGAGTCAAAACTCAAAAAGTTGGATGTTTTATCTAGTACTTCATAAAAGTCAAAGTTGTTGTTTTTCTTTGTATGCTTTACTTTGAATAATTTTTAATGCTGAATGTACTTTTCTAACATCTTTTGGGTTTTATTTAAAGTTTGATTCCGTTTTGGATGTGTAGCACCAAAGGTTTAATGCTAAAGTCTAATTTGCAACATTTTTTTGTGCAACAGCTTTGATACGCCACCTTCCTCCTCAACTTTGATATTTTAGAGTTTTTTTGAAGGTTGAGAATCAAATCATTATTCAAGAAAAATCTTCAGTCTTTCAAGCTCTAAAATGTATTTGAAGTGTTAAGTCTTAAATGAAAACACTGTTAATTAAATGTCAGAACCTTTTACTTCATGTAACTAACTTTGAAGCCAGACTTTGATCACGTTTTGACCTTTTTTTTAAGTGTTTCCAGTGGTTTTTTACTGTAATTATAATTACGCCGTTTTTAGCCAAACTCAAAAAATCTGTCACTTTTTAGGACAGCTGAGCAGCTGGAGTTCATTAGAAATTCACCTCTGGGTTGATGGTGTGAAGTAAACCCGCCCCCACCTCCTGTCATCCATATGTTTAAACACACTCCCTCTTGCTTACAGCCTCTCACATCCCCAATCTTACATTACCAGAACAACAAAAATGGTGACTAAAGTTGGAGTCATCCAGCCAAAAACAATTTTGATCCAGATGTCAGCTCAGACGAAGAAATCAGACAACTTTAGGCATAGTTTTGCTTAAATATGTCCTCCATAATCAGAAAAATGTCACAAGAAAAATACAATTTTCATCAGACTGCTTCTTTATGGCGATCCTATAATCTATATTATTTATTAACTTTACAACTATTTCAGCAGACCATTTTAATATTTAAATTAATTTACAGAAAAATGATGGTTGGGTTTTTTGAAGTTTCACTCAAACCTTTTAACTTCTTTTTAATGGCAAATAAACTATGTTGTTTAACATTAACCCTAGAACACTTTCGCCAGAAAAATCACACCATCACGTTTGCTGGGTAGAATATATCCAATAAAAATGTTTTCATAAAACAAGAGATCAAAACATGACAACACATGATAAATTAGAGTAGTTTTCTATCACTTTCTAGTATATGCAAAAAAAATGGAAAATAAAAACAAAGGAAGATCCTAAAAACATGCTAGAAAATTACTGAAATATTGGGAATTTAAGACAAAAAATGATACTGGAGACTTTACTTTTGGTTCGCCCATTCCTGAACTTTCCCAAGGGAACCATCACACTCAGAAAAATTTAACTTATTGAACAAGTACTTGCTTGGGTCAAAAAGTGCATGGAAGACATGGAATTATTGGCCCGACTCATCCAAAATCCTTTTTTTATTTTATTTTATTTTTTAATTTTTTCAATCATATTTGAATAATAGTCAACTCTTGCACTTCCTGATATTTAGGATTATTCCGCCTGATTAAAGCAATAGTCCCTTAGGTTCCAATTATTACTACATTGTTGTTGTTTTTATCAATAAGACCTCACAAAAAATTGAAACAAAAGCAGCTTAATGTTCTGCCAAATTTCCAATATTTCTTGGAGTATTTCCAAGTTTAAAATTTTAAAAGTGCATTAACAAAAATACCACCAGTTTTAATGGACAAGTCAGGGTGATTAAACTACTGCACTCTCTTTGGGTACACGAGAGTGTTTCTCTAACATCCTCTACTGGCTCAGCCCTTCGTGCCTTTCTGAAATGTCACAGCTCTCAATTGCAGCCTTGAAAACAGCATTTCTGTTGCCTTACCTTTGCTGAAAAAGCTTCTGATAACCCCACTGACCAGATCTTTGAATCAAAGCTGTTTTTTCTGTACTTAAAAGAATCCAAATCTTTTTAAAGGAATACAGTGTCACAGTTCTGATGAAAAGGGGGCAAGTATGCTGCGTGTGAAGGAGAGACGGAGCTGCAATGGAGTCTTTGGGATGAGTTTTTAAAGACACGTGGGTAGTTCTTCAGTTTGGAGCTTGTCTAAATAAGTCTAAGATGTTTCAGATATAGATCTTTCAGGACTAAACTAAAAACATAGCTGAACTAAAATCAAATAAAAAGTATAAGCTACATTTTCCAAACCTGTTTGATACTTTTCTGTGGAGCAGAGGCAGGGTACACCCCGGACAGGTTGGAAGGGTCACATAACTGCAAACACTCAAATTCACACCTAAAATAATCATTTAAAGACCCACTCTGATCATCTTTTGGTCCTTTTTCGAAGCGTTCCCAGTGGTCTTTTAGTTATGATTATGCTGATTTTAAGCTAAATCCAAAAACTTGTGTGGTTTTCTTCAATATTATTCTGCAGAGCGGCAGGAATTCATTAGAAATTTGCCTCTAAGTTGTGAGCGGTACTGTTAGTGTGGAGCAACCCCACACCCACATCCCATCCCCCATCTGTTTGCACGCTCTCCTGCTAGCTTACGGCCCCTCACAACCCCAACCTAACATTACCAGAGCTGTAGATGATGTGTCTTTAAAAAGGCTCTGGCTTTTACCTTTTATCTTATTTCCAATAAGATAAAAAGCGTTTCTTATAAAATGTTACACAGATTTTACGCCACAAAAACATATTTAAAAAGATTTAAACCCAACAGTGACACATTATTTACCTTTGGTAAATGTTCTCCAGAAACAGTTGCTCATCCATTTTGGCATTCCCCCTTTTAGCAAATCTTCTGTGATTTTGTTTACAAGTTTTCTCTTGTAAAGAAGAATTTGCAGTTTCAACTTTTAATCAATTTATTTATTTTACTTGCCAAATTTTACATTAACAAATGCAAATTTTCTAAAAAAAATTTCGTATTTTTTTTTTTGTTTTGTTTTCAGGTGGAGGCCAAACTTTATATTGAATCAATATTTTTTTATTAAAAACAAAAAGCAATTTTTTATCCTACTTTGATTTACTCAAACTGTCTTTTTGGCATTTTATGTTATTTAATGTTTTATTTAATTCTATTGTATATTGATTGTAAAGATGTACAGTGTATATTAATGGCTCTTCTGCACAGTTTTTGTACTGACACTGATTTTTACAATAGAGTTCATTAAAAAAAAAAAAAAGTGACCGGCACAACAAACATGTTAACCAATATTGGGGTTATCCAGCTATACAGTTTTGAAGCAGATGCCAGCCTAGACAAAGTAAACAAAGAATTTCTTTAAATTTACAAAATAAACAGCTGGCGGGGTAAAAAAAATGTCTTATCAAGAAATCTTATTTTAAGAAATAATTCAAAGATTACATTGCTGTTGCAAAAATGTCTTGATTGGATTATTTATTTTCCAATACAGAAAATCAGACATTTTTTCTTGAAACAAGAATCTTCTTATCATCTTTCTTAAGATTGAGTTTTTGCACTATACTTAAATCCATCTCAGAACTGCAAAATCAAATTATAAAACAATGATGTCAGATTTTCAGGCATGTTTGTCGTTCTCCCTCCTCATCCTTTTTATTTTATTCTTTTTTTAAGTTATGTCTCCAGTTGTGTCTTCTCCTTGCATAAACAAATGCACACCTAAAATCAATGTCATGGATTGGGTTGGGATTGCTGTCATAATTAAACTCTATCCGCACCAGGAAAGTGTGTTCCTGGCAACATCTGCATTGCCCGTGTAAATGAACATTTCAAACACAATTACTGCCCTTGTCCACCCACCATTGTGATAGTTTGAAGTTAAGCCTTGATAAGTTGTCTGGCGATGCAGACAGTTTTCCTCTGCAGAGTGACATTTATTGAACCTCTGGAAAAGAAATGGGAGTGTGGGGGGGGCAAGATGGGGAAAAACTAATTGCCTGACCTTTATCGACTCCTTCAGAGGAGGAACACGCCGATGTGCACCAACCCACGTTACATCCGCATAATTAACGGCAATCGATCTGACTCCCCTTTTCCTCTCCCCTGATGCAGACTTATGTGCCAAGTAGGAGAGTGACAGCTGTCCTGCAAAGTGACACAAGGCAGATTCATTACCCGATGAATCAATGGTCCAGCTAAGAGGGGGAAAAGGCGCAAGACAAGAGAAATCTATTGAAACTCGCAATAAGACCTGACGTCTTAACCTAAAGCATTATTGACGATCTTTATTTAAAGATCAATGGACTTGTCCAAAAGATTGATTTGGTTCGTGTCCTTCGTTTTTCAAAGCTTCAGTGTCTTATACTCCACCTGAAAAAAAAAAAATATAGAAATGAAAACATTAAAGTTTGTTTTACTGTAATGAATGCATATGTACGATGGTAACCATAAAAAAAAATAAATAAATAAATAAAAAAATCTTAATACATTTATGAAAACAAAGTCGCAAATTTCAGAGAATAAATTTGTAATTTTATGAGAATAAAGTTATGAAATTATGAGGGAACAAAAGTTGTAAAATCACAGTAATAACATTTTTATTTTATAAAAAGGTCATAATTATACCAGAATAAATTTGTAAAATTATTTTTAAAATGTAATCGTCTACAAGAATAACGTTTTAGAATTATACTAAAGAGTTGCAATTTTACATGAAAAAAATCATACATTTATAAGAAAACTGTCACAATGTTACAAGAATAAAGTTGTAAAATTCAATTTAAAAAGACATAATTTTATGAGAATAAAATTGTAAAAAGTTGAGAAAGTAATAGTATTAAAATTGTAAAATTTGTAAAAAAAAAAAAAGTTTTTAATCGGAATTTTATGAGAATAAAATTATAAGTTTATTTATAAAAAAAAGTCTACATTTTACAAGAATACATTTTGTAAAGCTAAAAGAAAATAATCATTTTAGAAGAATATAGTTTTAAAATGTGTTAAAAAAAATCTTAATTCTATGAGAATAGAAGCATAAATTCATAAATAAAAATGTTCTAATTGTACCCAAATAATCGTGTGAAATTATGGGAAAAAATATAACTTTTTCTAGAATAGTTGTAAATTTAGGAGAATTAAGTCACAATTTTACAAGAAAAATTCTGTAAATGCATGAGAATAAATAAAAATTTTATGTGAACAATGAGAAAAAAAAATAAAATGATGAGAGTAAATTCAAATTTGTAAAAGAAAAACTTTGTAAAATAATGAGACAAAAGTTGTAATTTTATAAGAATAAAGTAATAAATTGATGATAAAAAAATTGTAAAGTAGGAGAGTAAATTCATAAATATGTAAAAAAACTTTGAAAATAACAGAAATAAAGTAAAAAAATCACTGAGTAAAAAGTCATAATTATAGAAAACTAATAGAATAAAAAAGTCTTAATACTACAAGAATAGAGTCATACATTTTTTAGAAAAAAGTTGTAATTTTTGCAAGGAAAAAAAACATGCTTTTTTTTAACACAAAGTTAGTTTCAGCCATTTATGTTGATGTCATAAGGCTTTAGTTTATTATAAAAACCCACAATGCATTTGGAGATGTGCAACTGTTCTGCAAACGGCGTAAACTGTGCGTCAGACAGAAAATGTACACTTTGTTGGTCAATAATCTTCTTGTGAGGTCGTCCAGTTCTTTTCAATGTTCTCATACTTATAATATGTCGATCTTGACTCACTAAATGACTTAATGTTACCTTATTAGTGAAACCAATGCTAAAGCAACCACTTACAATACGCTCATAAGATATTATTTTTTTTGTTGTTCATATTTCTTCTCATAAACAGACTTTTGCCTCAGAAGTTTATTACTTTAATCTCATCAATTCTTAGATTATGACAAATAAAAAATGGAACTTTACTATTGTTAAATATTGACTCATATTTCTACAAGTTTCTTTGCATAAAATTTTGACTTTTTCCCTCATAATTTCAGGACCTAATTCTTGTTAATTTGTTTATATATATAATTTTTTTTTATTTCACTTCATTAAGTTTAAGCACTCTAAAGCTCCCATCATTGACTGGTATCCTTCCTGAATGCATCACCAGATGAAAAAATAGAAAGAAAAGTTTATTCATTTAAAGCTTCTTGAAGTGCAGCATTAAACATTTAATCATAATAGGGATAAAATAAAGTGCAACACGTGCCTGGAGCATTTATGCCGCTCCAGCATTCAAATTGGTTATCTTGTTTAAAAGCTCCAGCCAAAGTTAATCCTGCATTTCACCACCTGAAGGGTAGAACAGCTTTATTTCCTCCCATGAGCCCCTCTCCTTCTTCACTGCCAACTGGCGCTTCATTTGCATACGCAGTCAAGAGGTCACAGACTCAGCAGCACAGTCTGACATTTTAATTCTGCAAAGACAGCCAGAGTGCGCCCCGGTCTATTCCTAACCCTGTCTTAGGGGTAGTGTGAAACATTTGATGTGGTTGCATTTTTGTGTAAAAACTAACCATAAAAAACAACAATTACTGCTTGTAGTGACAAACATAATAAAAGATGTAAGCGTCCAGATTTTTCATTATTCTGGTCATTTACTAATCAAATTCATGTTGCTCATAATTACTTTGAACGCTTGTTGTTGCAAATATTGCTTTAATATTCTTGATGAGTTATAGCCAATGGAAGGCTTTACAAACTGCTCAAAGCGCTCTGCAAGTGACATTTTCAGTTCCCATGTACATTTTTACACATTTTCTCTTGTACAACCCTTTCTTTTTTGTTTTCCATCCTAACTATGGACTGCAGCGTTTTGCCAAACAGCACTACAACCTGTGGGTTTGAGAGGCAGGGAGTCAAGCCAACATCCTGGTCGATTCATGCCTCTTCTTTAGCCACACGCTGCCAAAACAGAGAAGAAAATAGGACATTTTGTAAGTCCATTGTTTTTTGTCTCAGGTAAATAGTGATGACTAAATGCTGGCAGCAGGTTTCTTGGAACAAATACGTGCACATATTTATAGGAGGATATCACTTTAGAGAAAAACAATGTCAGAGTTGAGATTTTGTGTGTGAAAGCAGAATATGCTGTAGTGTCATGACAACCATAGTTCAGGGAATAAAATAGCCCATATTTTTAGAATAATCAAGTTTAAATTATTTTCAATTAATCTACCAAACTGACCTTCAAGCTTCAATAAGAACTTTTTCTTTTTTGTTGTATTTAATCTACATTCATTTGATGTTCATGTCAAACCTTTTTGAAATTTACTCTAACATGGTGCAATTCAGGGCTGCACGGTGGCGCAGTGGTTAGCGCCCTTGCCTCACAGCGAGAAGGCCCCGGTTCGAATCTCGGCTGGGACC
>NW_023417100.1:0-976 GCF_002922805.2 Oryzias melastigma | reverse complement strand
GATATAAAGGGGGCTGGTGGGAATGGGACTACTGTTGATCTGAGAAGTAGAAGAAGAAGACGTGTTTGTAGCGAATAAAAGAAAAGGAAAAGCAAGGTGTCTGGAACTCAGAGTAGGAACTTTGACAGGGAAAAATAGAGAAAATGAAAGATGTAAATGCTGTGTTTATTTTGACTGAAAGAAAATAAAAGAGCACATACATGGATGTAGTGAAGAAGGACTTGAGGTTGGTTGGTTTGAGCACGGAGGATGCTGAGGATGTGGATGTATGGATGTAGGTGATTCACTATATGGTGACCCCTAAATGGAGTATCAAAGGATAAAAAGAAGACTAGTTTTCATAAAACTATAAATTCTTCTTAAACGTTCTTATGTTTAAGTTCAGTTTTGTATGTGGAATACGGCAGTTATGAACTAATAGGTTATTTTCACATAAAAACATTTCAATGACGACACGTAAATGTTGCCACATAACCTAAAGATGGACACAAAAAAAATCTCATGTTTGCCAATAAAATACTGATTGTCCAACATTTTCAAATCAAGACAGTTCTGATTTTTATATATATATATATATATATATATATAAATATATATGTATATGTATACATATATATATATATATATATATATATATATATATATATATATATATATATATATATGATATATGTGTGTGTGGGTAATTTTAAAGAAAACTCTGGAACTGTATAGATGAAACTTTCACAAGGGGTCAATAGATTTTGTTTTCTTTGCAACACTCTGCAAGGTGGTGAGAAAAAAAGAAACATTTTTCCTATTTGTGGTAAATACTTTTTGAAACATTATTCGAAGAAAACGATTATGCTTTCAGTGAATTGTGAATGGAATTAGTATGTACTCTGAACAGTACTTTGAACAGAGCAG
Source organism: Oryzias melastigma (assembly GCF_002922805.2). Taxonomy (NCBI): domain Eukaryota; kingdom Metazoa; phylum Chordata; class Actinopteri; order Beloniformes; family Adrianichthyidae; genus Oryzias; species Oryzias melastigma. The sequence goes on along the minus strand of NW_023417100.1, from coordinate 70 downwards.
TATTCATAAACCAGTGAGGAGGTTTGTTGATGGGAGCGCATGTCAACCAGTGCTAACCAGAGGTCAAGCT
>NW_023417099.1:20957-27439 GCF_002922805.2 Oryzias melastigma | reverse complement strand
TGAACCTGCAGAGACCAAACAGTTCTAAGTTAAAACGGATATTTATATAAAAGCCACTATCACAAACAGCTCTTTCAGTCATATTTGTCGGGTTTTTCCTCAGATTTTCATCTCAAAACCCTCCCCATCACTTACGGTGTGCCCCAAGGCTCTGTTATAGAGGCCCCTCCTTTTTATAGCCTCCATGGCTCACCAGTTGCTTCCTTTCGACTGTTTTTACATAAAATAAAGCGTGGATACGGCGGCCGTTTTTGGTTCAGTTGTTCCACTCTGAGCACAGAGCCTATTCAGACTGAGGAAACTCAGAGCAAACCGGAGGTCAGTCCGATTGGAAACGGACAAAGACCACCTCAAACGATAGATCTGAGAGCGCTTAGGTGTATTCAGAATGAAAATTTGTTCCAGATTATCGAGGAAAACAAACTTTGGTTCATTTTAAGTGAACCAAATGTGTGAAGTTTGAAGACACCCTTTGTCCCCACCAAAGTGCAGAAACTGCCCTCATGAAAATCACTATAAATCTTCTCATGGAAGCAGACGCTGATTTACTCACAGTCTCTCACACTATTCTCTTCAGTCTGTCTGCATTGCCCAATAGATGCATCACTATATTGGCATTAATAGAGTGAAACTACTATCTCAAACAGTCATATTTGTCGAGTTTTTCATCTCAAAACCCTCCCCGTCACTTTTGGTGTGCCCCTAGGCTCTGTTATGGCCCCCCTCCTTTTTATAGCTCATTATTTCCCACTTGGGAACTTCTTTTGGAATATTAACTTCCATTTTCACAGTTTAGCTGTTGACACAGAGCTCCATCTTCCCAACAAACCATCATGAAAAATACTTCATTTTGCAATTCATTTCAAAACCTTTAAAATATATATACTGTATTTGTCAAGGACATTCACTAACTCTACACTCTAAGTTTGTCAAAATCACCCAATTCTCAGGTCTTCGTCCTCCATTAAATGTCAAAATGTATCGTTCAATGTATCATCAATTTGTTCCCTAAATATCTCCTTTTTACCAAACTTTTATTTTTTATCTGTACATATTATAATATTTATAATTGTAAATGTTATTTCTTGTCGACAGCATCCTCATGTGTTTTCAAAGTACTTTTTAAATAATGTGCGATATTCTGCTGTGTATTTTTTTNATGAAAAATACTTCATTTTGCAATTCATTTCAAAACCTTTAAAATGTATATACTGTATTTGTCAAGGACATTCACTAACTCTACACTCTAAATTTGTCAAAATCACCCAATTCTCAGGTCTTCGTCCTCCATTAAATGTAAAAATGTATCGTTCAATGTATCATCAATTTGTTCCCTAAATATCTCCTTTTTACCAAACTTTTATTTTTTATCTCTACATATTATAATATTTATAATTGTAAATGTTATCTCTTGTCGACAGCATCCTCATGTGTTTTCAAAGCACTTTTTAAATAATGTGCAATATTCTGCTGTGTATTTTTTTATTCTGGAGTATTTTGTATGTAATGTTGGTGCAACCTACCAACCTTTCAGGTCGGAACAGCTCAGGGGAACTCCAGTAGCGTGGGTCCATGTGCAAATTCAGCACAGGAATTCCAACCAGGGTCCCTGCAGGAATGGTGAATCCCTGGATCTCAACAGTCTTCTTGCAGCCCCTCTCAAGCCGAGGTGCTGTAGGGAGCAAACGCATCGACTCCAAAATGACCTGGTCCAGGTAGTGCAGGTTGTTCAGGTCTTCGTAGGAAACGGAGGCCTAAAGCGAGCACACAGATACAGAATAAGGAGGAAATCCTCTATAACCAGAAATGGAAATAGATCAAGATTTCCTACATTTTTCTGCAAGTTAGCATCAATTTCTTTCTGCAAGGTGCGCATTGCATCAGGGTTTGTGGCTAGGTTGTAAAAAATAAAAGACAGAGTGGTGCTGGTTGTCTCATAGCCACCTAAGATAAAGGTGAAGGCCTGAGCAACAATCTCCGGTTCAGTCAAGCCTGCAACCAAACAGAAACATATTTCCCTCAAGTTTCACCTTTAGTCTTATTTTATATGGTAAAATGTTGGTACAAGACATCCGACACACAGTTAGAGATCAATACCTTTACTTGGCTGTTCTTGTTCATTCTTTATCTCAGTTTCTGGTATCTCACTCTGAACCATCACCTGCAGGAAGTCCTGTCGAGTCTAAATTATCCCAGAAATGTATTCGTTATTTTCCATCTCAGTCCTTTTTTTTCACATCTTAAAAAACATACTTACAGATTCTCCCACTTTATGCTGGTCTTTGAATTTCTTGATGATGCTAAGGAAAAATTCAGACTGTGCTTTGGGGATCATTCCAATTTTGAAGTAATTTAACAGACGAGCGGCGAAAGGAAAAACCACTGGAAGTAAAAAGAGTTGTTTCGCAAAACTCACGTTTATCTGACATCAACCTACAAACTCTCATCTTGTATTGTGAGAAAATACTTCAAGCATACATACTTAATACAAGAAATGGCCAAAAATTGATGTTGAAAAGCTTCTGGATGTGGATGTTTACAGGGTCCTCTGGATTGTTAATCGAGTCGATCTCCACACTAAAGGATGCACTGGCCACGGTATCCAAACTGTATGGAGCCACAAATCTACAACAAAGGAGAAGCACATTTGTAAAATAGTCATTTTAATTTGAAAATGTTCGATGTTAATTGTTTGGTAAATATCATCATTAAAAAACCTACTGTTTGACATTGATAGGTTCATCCAAATTGGTTTGTTCCAGTTTTTTGAGAAGCCGGTCCGCGTAGGAAGCAACAATGGGGAAAACCTTTTGGAGATATTACAGAGTCATGCAAGTGTTTGTATTGCTGACATTTTGACACCCTAAAACCAACCTTTTTGAGCCTTCCGCTGGTGAAACATGGAGAGATGGTGCTGCGAATCCGTTTCCACCTTTCATCCTTAACGACTGTGATTCCATCCTCGAATGGTCCGGGAACATCCGCGTCCTGAGGAGGAACAGTTCAGCGTTAACTGTTGTTGGCTCCACTTTTGACCACCAGAGGGAGCCCTCACCTCAGTATTGACTTCACTTCCTCTCCACTCAGCAGTCTCTCCCTCAGCTGGTTCTCCTCAGCTGTTTCCCATCTACCTCATCACCACCAGTATTTAGCCTGCCAGCTGTCAACACCTCAGTGCAAAGTCATTGTACTGCCTGAGTGATCTTGAGATCGTCGCCTGTCTCCTCACTTGCCTCGACCCACGCCTGGACCATGACCTGCCTTTTCCTTGCCCCTTTCTTCACGGTTGTTTTTAAATGTTTGCAAATGGATCTAAACGCCTCTTCCTCTTCATCACAGCAACAACAAAAAGGATCAACTATTCCAACGTGACCTCACAGACGGCATCCACAAGATAAGGTAGATTAAATCCTAATATAACAACAAATTTGGATTTGTTTCCTGGCTTTGCAAATAAAGAATTAATCAAAAATACTGACGTGTAAACTCAGTCTAACTTCACAAAAAAATGCATCCACACTCAAATTAAGGTTTGGTTCTGAAAATTTATCTTTTGCCAGCAGCCTGATTTTAGGAAAAACAGACCCAAACCACGACCTTTTAGTGACCCTAAAGCAGCGGAGTCAAACTCAATTGCACACTGGAGCAGAAATAAAAAAACAACTTAGGTCGCAGGCCGAACAGGATAAACATTTATTGAACACTAAAACTACATTTTTAAAACCATAACTTTTTAACATAATTATGAACTAGACATATAGCATTACCTGTGATAATTGTAGAGCGAATGATGTAAGCCGAATTTGGTTGCTGAAGATACTGAAATTGATAGCTAAAAGTGCTGAAGCTAAGTGCCAAATTAGCCTTAAAAACTATAAAAAATAAAACAAAAAAAAGTTGGTTAGCCAAAACAGCTAGCATGTAGCTGAATAAAACAGCTTAACTTCAAAAAAAGCCTAAATTAGCCAGAAAAGATGGCATGTAGCTGAAATATTAGCTGAATGCCAAATTAGCCTAAAAAAACTAAATGCACGTTTTTCAGCAAATTCGGCAGGTGGCTGCAGAGATTTTCAGAGAAAGTTACAATTTTTGGTGACTGAAAGATTTCTTTGACATGGGTTGGTAGGTCTGAGTATCGCCAATAATTTCCAGAATCGATACGATTCGATTCAGTTGAATTAATTTACACACTTTGCAAATTTAGACGTATTTGTTTATAAATACATTAATAATCTATATATACTTTTTGAAGATATTCATATTAATCTGATACAGTTCATATACTGTAGAGTTTATTAATAAAATAATAATGAGATTGTTAATACTAGGGATGTCCCGATCAGGTTTTTTTGGGTCCGATTCCGAGTCATTTGATTTTGTGTGTGCCGATACCCAATCCCGATCCGATACTTTTATAAGACATTTAAAACATGAATAAATTAAACAAACAGATTAGTGTTGTCCCTCATTTCTATTTTAATAACCTTCTTTTATCATTAAAAACTTAAATAAAACACTTCTGTGAAGTAGCTTTAATAAACAAGTAAAAATACAGCAAATATAAACTAGGAAATAAAATACAACTTTTTTGTTATATAAGTGATAATTAGTCATGTGAGAAAGTTTAGTGACTTTAGCTTTAACAAATTTAGAGCTATTGAACATTTTTGACCAAATGTGATTCCTGTTCTCATTTAAAATTCTTAAAAATAAATTATGATTTTATTTTAGCATAAAATTTGATGAGTGTTCATGAATAGCTGATATCATCATTAGTTTTAATTTATTAGTTGTATTTATTTAGTTATTTTTAAGGTTATGTGCTTATTTTTTAAGTTCTTAAGACATCACATTTTCAGTTTTATTACCACTGTAGTTAATTTTTTTAACTGTTATTTCTCTGTCAGATAAATAAAACAGGCATATCAAAGGACAGCTGGGGTCCTAAGCAGTTATATCACGGCGCTAGCATGTAGCAGTTAGCAGCTGCTGTTTAGCCATCTGTCTGCAGCACGAAGAGCTTCACATTAAAAAGAAACTAAGAAACAAAAAAAAGAAACAAAAACTCTGTCTTTTTCTGTTAAGATGCCTTTATAGGTTGTTGTTTGTGTTATGACAAACCAATAGAGATATTCGCAGTCAGTTTAAAGCGTTTTTAAAGGAGTTATTGATCCCGGAAGTTAGCTTTCTAGCTAGCTTTGTTAGCTTTTGTTTTGTTAGCCTTATGCTTGACTTGCTGCCATTTTCTGCTGCGTTTTCTGGTGATGACATTTTCTGATCTTTTCGTGACATGCAGACTTGTAGTGGAGTATTTATCCGAAATGATAAGATGAAATATAAAGCGATGAGAATAAATGAAATATCCGATCCTGATCGGACAAAGGAGTCCGATTCCGATCGAGTCCCCAACCACGTTATCGGCCCCGATTTCCGATCCCGTGATCGGATCGGGACATCCCTAGTTAATACCATACAGTGTTACATGGATTCTCAAACAGAAGATCCAACAATTGTTCTGCCTCTCCTGGAGGGCAACCGAGCGTTAGCATTAACCATCCTCTGGGAAATTCCATTAAACGTTAGCATCAAGCTAGCTAGCTTTTTATTTGCTAGATCAATACCTTCAGGACAGATTGATCTATTAAGTTTAGATCGATTCAGAATGATTAATCAGTTTTATCAAGAAAGCAGACAATGGCAGTGCAGGCACTCTGTGAGGGCTGTTGACATGGACCAGACATAAAATTGGCAATCTTTGGCATTTACTGCACAAAACTGGAACAATTTAGTTGATAGCATCACACCAACTCTAAAACCATTGACGAATTTTGGTTGATGCTGAGAAGAATACGTAGAAGACAGAATATTATGCTTTCTTGGGAGACCTACATTATCTAAAAAAAAAAAAGAAACACCTCCTTGTTTTTTTTTTTGTTTGTTTGTTTGTTTTCCACAATAGATGGACTCCAGAGATCAATGTCATCAATGTCGGATCCTCTTACCCTGCGATTTGTAAACACGCTGTAACATTCCTTCACCATTATGGTTTTGATCATCTCAGGATCTGCCACCATCAGCAGAGGGCTTCGTCCGTCATACAACCTGAGGAAACAATTTGTGGGAAATATTAATAAAATAAAAAAAGTTTATGAAACATTGTTTTAGAGAAAACAGTTCCTCCAACTTAAAGATGACAAAAACATTTTGGAGCATGTAAAAAATGGTTGTTTAAACTATAGAAAAGTCTGCTGTTGTATTAAATAGATCTGGAGTGTAACTTTACTCAAATATGTCATTCTCTTGTGTGAATGATGTGAACTCGTAAACTCACCCCCAGACATCTCCATACTTGTTCTGGCACTCCGCGTCAAAAGGAAACATTCCCTTCATAAAAACAGTCATAATTAATATAATCCCGTCTCCAAGACAACAGTATATCATCGTTCAGTCCAAATGACACCCACACTAAATAATTGCAACAA
>NW_023417099.1:15857-18124 GCF_002922805.2 Oryzias melastigma | reverse complement strand
CTCAGATCTTTACCTGGGATCTGGGCGGGACGCGAGTGATCATAGTGGTACAGCAGGGCTGCAGGGGGCCCAGGCTTGGTTGTTTTCTGATAGAAATCCAGCAAGCATATAGAATTCACGGAGATGCTGCATGAGGGTTCTTTCTTTCCCTTTGGTTTACTACTTTTGCTGCTGTATGCTTTGTGGTGTGTTTCAGAGAAAAAAGCATCATCTTTCTCTGGGGGTCACATTCCCTCTTGAATATTTGCTGTTCCTTCCTTTTTTCATTGACAAAATATTTACATGTACTGCTTAAAGAGTTTTTAGTTTGCATGTCTTTATTCTAGTGTTTCACCTGATATATAAAAAAAGAGATTTGTCCACCATAAATACAAGTTATTTAATTCTAATGAATTTAATCATGAATATACTCATAATCTCCGTATTCAGAGTATTTCCTGTTCAAGTACAGCGTGAACAAAGTAGTATTTTGTGCATAACTTTGCAATATATTTATACATAAAATTTAGTTTAAAGTCACTTTATATATATATATATATATATATATATATATATATATATATATATATATATATATATATATATATACCCATGCATACACCACATTTAGTTTTACATTTAGCATTTTTGTTTTGAGTCTTACTTTTCTGTCTTGAATACAGAATTTAACTTAACTCCTGTTAACTTAAAGTGAGATATTTTGACAGTAAGTTCACAGAAATTTTGTACTGAATACAAAAAAATGGTTTTCCAAACAACAAAAAGTAATTTCACAACAGAAATGTTAAACATAAACCTAGATATACTATTCATATATTTTGTTTTGTTTTTTGGAGTCAAACTAAACCACTCTGCATTTTACGTTCTTCCTCAGTTCTTCTTCTTTTATCCAGTCTGTTTATAAAAAATGCTGAAATGAAACAGAATCATAAGTAGATAAATACACTGGTTTATAAATCAGACTGAAAGAGTCAGTACCTCATCACCCACAAGCTTAAGTGCACATCACTGGTCTGTAGTGAGGGGATTTAAAGGGACCATACCATGAAAAACCAACTTTTGTTATGGTTTGGTGTTTTCTTTTATTTTTGTTTTGTGGTGTTGTGTTCTCCTACTTATGTTTTGTCAATTTTGTGCACAGGGTGGCGTGGGGCAGGAGGCGTGGCCGTTCTCTATCTGGTGATGCTGCACACCTGCTCCCAATTTAAGCACCTTTAAAAGCCTCTCCCTGGCTCCTCCAACCTGCCAGGTTATTTCCCTTCCATGTGGCCTCCTAGTTCCAGTAGCAGCTGTTCCTGGTCAAGCCTCCTGTCTCCACTGCCAGCCTGCTCCTTAGTTTGTTTCCTTTTGTCAATATAATAAATCTTCACTGATCAACATCCAGTCTGGCTCTGCTCTGGGATCTGTCTACACACCCTGACAGAATAACCTGGCCACAATGGATCCCGCAGAGCTAGACAAGGTGAAGCAAGCCATCTCTTCCCAAGGGGCTCTTATGGGACAGCATGATCGAGCTCTTCAGGAGATCATGTCTTCTCTCCAACATCTCTCCACCGGAGTGAACCAGCTCGGCGGTCGTCTGGACGTGGTCTCCTCCCAACTCGACTACTTAAAGCCGTCCGACCACACTCCTTCCGTGGAACTCAACCCAGCTCCAAGTCCAGCTCCTCCGCCTGTTCCTGCCTCGCAGCCCCGCGAGCCCTTCATCCCCACTCCGCACAGGTACTCAGGAGAACCTGGACTCTGCAAACTGTTTCTCCACCAATGCAGGCTTGTGTTTGAGCAGCAGCCCTTCACTTATTCTTCCAACAAAGCTAGAATAGCTTTCGTTATGAGTTTGCTTTCGGGGAAAGCGTCCGCCTGGGCTGTAGCGCTGTCTGGTGGAAACTCCCCCCTCCGTGAATCCCTGGCGTTATTCACCACAGAAATGCTGCGCGTTTTTGATCACCCCCTGCAGGGGAAAGAGACAAGTAACCGCCTGCTCGCCTTACGCCAAGGTTCTGATCCAGTCTCGGCTTACTCCATCGACTTCCGGATTCTGGATGCAGAGTGTGGGTGGGACGAGAAGGCTCTCACTGGGATTTATTACCGCAGCCTCAGTGAGGACATCAAAGATGAACTGGCGGCTCGCGACGAAACATCAAGTCTGGAGGAGCTGATTTCCCTCTCCATCAGACTGGACAACCGCCTTCGTGAGAGACGCAGGGAAAGAGCCGGAGGATCACCGTACTCTAGCAGCTCCTCTCCGCTCGAGCCTCGTCACCTGC